>NC_081215.1:3212619-3513571 GCF_902713425.1 Acipenser ruthenus
TAAGGTATTCACCAATCTCCATGTAAACTCAGACGATGGTGTTGTAGCCTCAGCAACAGCAGGACCAGCAGTAATTATGGAGGAGTGTCAAAGCCCAGTTAAAACAACACTTAAAACAGTAGGGTCTGTTTTTTTTTATTTTTAGCTTTTAATGAACTAAGACAGGTGGCCCCTGGCTCAGTATGCCTTCCTCAAATGCTTTCAAAAGAAACATTTGAAAAAGTGACCAAACTTTTCTATCAGAATTGCCCACCCCAGAACATTTTACACTCAAGTCTTATAAATATCAGTAGAAATTACAGGGGTGAAAAACATGCAAAACCAGTCATGAAACCTAATTACACTTACTCGACACTAAAAGCTGCTTACCCCTGGTTTATGACCAGGTTCAGGTTCATATACATAAAAAAATCACAAGAGCTTGCCGATGTACTCTATACTAATTTCAGAAACTTATTAACAGGTGTCGAGGAATCAGAAGCTAGTATTCCTGTATTTTCTTTTTTTTTTCTATCACCCCAAGCTGCAGTTCATAAAGACCCAGTTAAGACTGCCAGATGCAGGTCACAACCCAGTGGTGGGTATGTGGATCCTGCACCCGCCCCCAGACCACCACCACCCCCACACACACACACCTCCCCCCCCCCCCAGCCACCCAACATGCCCACCCTGACGTCTTTTACCTTGTCACAAGCCGGCTTCCTTGAAGTAGCCTGCATGTCCTTACGTCTCCCCTCACCTTGAAGTCTCAGGATTACCTTGCATTTACACTCAATGCTCCTTCATTCCTTAAGACTTATTAAGAATGATAATGAGCTCGGAAGGGGCAGTATGTCCCTTTCTCTCTTGCTCTCTCTCTCTCGCTCGCTCAACACAATCTCTCTCTCTCTCTCTCTGTTTTTCCCCCCTCAAAGGCATACAGGACATATCACAAAAATGACAACATTAATCAAGGACACCAAAGGATCATGTTTCTAAAAGTCTGCCCTTATTGTCATTGTGATTACTGCAATGTATTTATTTATTCACGTATATATTTATTTATCAATCTGTTTCATTTATTTATTCTTTCCATCTAATGTCCGGATGCACCATCGTCAACCTTATTTCATTTGGATTCCTTTAAAACAAACTGAATTTGTGGGGGTTTGGTGACTTAAATTCCAGCTTTTCTTTTGAAAACCCACAGGCTAATCTCTCGCTAAAGACAGCCACCCTTGCTTCCTACAGTTTTGTCTGGCTCCTACAGTTCTAGGCAAGCGATGTGCTGTATGAGATCCATAACTATTAAACACCCACTAATGCTGAATTGAGAAATACTACAATTCAATGTCAAACGTTTTCAAACACAAGTCTTTGAAAAAGAAGACATCGAAAAAGACTTCTAGTTGAAAGGTTTGTCATTGCGTTTTCGTTTCTTTTAGTATTTCTAGATGTGCTGTACAAGTGGATAGGCAATGCCCCTAGTCTAGAGTCAGCCAAGACAGTCCTTCAAATGAACACCTTGCAATACAGTTAGTACAGAGGGGCGGTACTTCCAGCCAATGAGCCTAAAAGCTCTGAGAACTTGCGAAAATAAACCCAAGTTACCAACTTCTCATGCTGTCCATAGACAGTACTACAAAATTTTAACAGTAATTTAAGTGCAATTTTGTTTGTTGATTTCTTTCTTGTCCCCATGGCAGCAATCATTGCTTTGTTCCACAGCAACTGTATTGGCCAACTAAGCTGTGCTCAGTACCTATACAAAAACATGGCCAGTCACTTTCCACTGAGAAAACTAGTCACATCTTAAGGCCAGCCCTTATGCCAGCTTAAGTGACTGTATTAGGATGTAAGCATGTGACCCCTACGCTATTTATTATTTTTACTAATAACAATATGACAGCTACTTAAGATACAGCATTATGCACACAGATTTAAATTATTTGCTTTAATATAGATGAACACACACAATAATCTACATGTAATGAAAACTTACTGGGAGACCCTGGGCTAGATTCCATAAGCTCTAAAACGAATAAAGAAACAATTTAAGACCACATAGAAGACCCTAAATTAATTGTCTAATGTATTATTTATTTTCGGCTGGCTCACTTTACTGGATGCGTTTCTGTAAAAATCATGCTAATGATGATTTTAAATAAATTGAGAACTTAGCCCAGGGTGTCACAATATTAGCTATATATATATATATATATATATATATATATATATATGAGAGAGAGAGATAGTTTTAGAGAGATGTAACAACTCAATAAATTCTTGCTAGTTACCCATGTTAGGCTGAGGCACATACTGTGAGGCAGTTACTGTGGCCTATACTGAATGTAACTAAACAGTTGCATATCTAAATACTGATCTGCCATTTAGTTTCAAAGACAAAACGCACCGACGCGACTCACACCCACTGTCAGAAATGTTGGTCCCCTTACTATGATTTAAACAGTGATGGTGTTAAGATCCGCCACCATTCAGATCCACTGACTGGACCCCTGTGTGCGGTACCGTATAGGGCTTCATCTGCAGAGCAGGATCCCGAAGGTGTGTTTAAGACAAGACATGCCATCAGGCTATTTTTACCGGTATCATTCAGGATTTGCAAGTTTACCCCTCTGACCCACTTTACAAAGAGTACTAGTTGTAACCTTCCTGTTTGTCACATACTGTGGACGTGACCTGGAAAGACTTCTGTGTCCAAAGAAAAGTGTAGCAAGCCAAGTTATCAATTGTTAACACCTTTTTTTTTGTACTGATCCAATAAATGAGGCGGAAAAACAGTTCTGAAATAATGCATGAGTATAGACACGGGACAGAAGTGTGGAGTAGTGGTTAGGGCTCAATCCCAGATGGGGGACACTGCTGCTGTACCCTTGAGCAAGGTACTTTACCTAGACTGCTCCAGTAAAAACCCAACTGTATAAATAGGTAATTGTATGTAAAAATAATGTGATAGCTTGTAACAATTGTAAGTCGCCCTGGATAATGGCGTCTGCTAAGAAATAAATAATATTTTATATATATATATATATATATATATATATATATAGTACAGACTGCAGCATTATCACGGTATAAACTTGCATCCTTGTATGATGCTCCCTATAACATGATGTACATTGACGCTAGTATCTGTACTGCAGTATGAATGGAACCGATATTTCTCTATGTATACATTGAAGGGTAAGCAGTGTGTATTATAAAAAAAGGGTAGTGTTTAAGGCAGTAACTGAACTCAAGGATCTGATAGGGTAATCATAACAGTGAATCCATCAGATCCCCACCCCTTATCATCTGTTATTCTCTCTCTCTTTCTATATATATTGCTGAAGACAGGTGACTGCTTTTTCAAGTGCATCCCTCATTCAATTGTATGGATAAAATATGTTTGGGGATTTCCTAGTGTGACAGCTTAGTTTGCATGGCCGTATATTAAGGCTTTATTGCATGTGTATATGCACCAGTTCACTTTTAACATTACAACTAGCACTGTGGTGCAGAGAAGATCTTTTAAATCAGCTGGTTTCACAGACCCTGATTAGGAATAACCTTTCCTTAAACTAACAGTCCAAGAACAGTGCTGATCGGGGTCTGTAAAAAACAGATGTCATTTCTATTTCAGATACATAAAAAGGCCATGAAAAAGAGGTAGTGTTTATTCAAAATGCAACACAAAGTCCACGTTGCACGCTTGTATACTGATATAACACACACACACACAAACTGCGCTTTTTTATATGAAAAGAAACTATTGACTTCTTGAAAAAGTGTGGTTCATGTTCTAGCTCATGTTCTTATGTCAGCAGGCTTGTTTTCTGCTATTTTTTTCCCTGTTATTTTAAAAAGGAGATGACTTTTCTTGAATGATCTGTTTAACCAAAGCCCGAGGAGAGGAAAAAAAAGAAGTCATTAATTACTTATGTGAGCTATTGCTTCAGAAAGACAATAACCTGCCTGGTCGCCATGGATATGACATATTTGCTCTGAAAACAACATAATAATTAGCAAAGGGGAGAGATCCAAGGAGAATATGCAAACTCCACAGTTTAAAGAGCCAGCATGCCTTTCTTTCCCTGTTATTATTCCTTTTATTAAGGATATTACTAAATTACACACAACACACAAAGGGAACGGAGAGAGCCCTGTTACTGGAACATTCGGTTTTGCTATACAGAATTACTCAAAGATGAAATACAGTAATATTTAGGTAACCATTGGTCTTTTCGCTGGAAAACAATACTGCCTTTTAAAACTGTGTTTTGCAAAATTTGTGTTGAGATTGAAAGGTAAATTGTTATCAATAAATGTTTACCATTTCACAGAGTGATATCTTGCGCTAATTTGTGTTGTCACTGTATGGTATGTCTAGCAGAAACACACAATCTCTCTTAAATAAAATACCAAAGTAAATTATTTAGCAAGTTTAAGTGTTGGTGCAAATGATACTAGCAATTACTGTGATCCATTTAGTACTGTATACAGATATATGTTCAGGCAACACACTTGTGTGTGTATAATATATATATATATATATATATATATATATATATATATATATATATCATGTTTTCAGGATTAATACATTCAGATTTACCCAAAATGGTCTATAAAGTTTAATGTATATCGTTTATAAATCAATTCTGAATTATGAACATGAATTACAGTTTACATTTATAAACGTATTGTGATTTATATTATTATTTACAAGCCTTCCTTCAAACAGCATCGTTAAGTGTATGAACATGCTCCAGACAATATGACATGCAATGCATTTGTTTTAAAATTCAAGAACTACATTTTAACAAATTGATAGGAGGCTTTTAAATATTGTAAAGTTACAGAATCTCTTTTTATTATTAATATCGTGTATACCATAAGAAGACGACTCCAAGAAATACATATATATAAAAAAAGACAGTGCGCAAAAAGGCTATCATGAATTGCATATGAAACGTTTTAAAACATAAAGCCACAGACGAACGCAGTAATTGTGTGGGGAGGTTTGTAAGTCTGTGGGGCACACTGAACACAGCCATATCATCTGCATGCCAGAATGCACGGTCCCTCTTGAAATTGCTCAGATCACTGATAATAAATTCCGACATACACACAAATAAAGAACTGAACTTGACAGGAAAGGTCATTGTCCCTTTAAAGCTTTTAGCGCATATGGAGTTTGAATTTCTCAAAGAGATCAGTTTAACGTCTCCATAGAAACCAGAACCTGATTATCATCAACAGAATAAATAACTCTAATAAATTAAACAGAAGGAAAGCGATCTCAGGAAATTTGATTACTAATGTTCAACAATAAACAGCCGCCGACCGCTGTGTTTTAGCACCGGAGATAAACTTTTCGAAAATACATTGACAAAACTAAAAGTAAAGGCTGTCACCAGCCTATATATATACATATATAATATTGCTAGAAGATGAGTAGTGTTTTCTATTGTTAAGACTTAAAAGTAAATAATGGCTTCCATATAAACTGATTTTGCATGTGACGGGCTGACAAACATTTTCCAAGTTTAATAACAATATGCTAATATTTACATTCGACTATTGTTGTAGTAGCCTACAAACTGAAACACTGTAACTTGTAATATCCGGTTTCTCCCATTATTAAAATAAAACTACTAAATCGCTTATTAAATATCGCTATCTTAGCTTCCCCCCTGCTAGCAGAGCTAACGTTACAATAAAAAGAAAAAAAAAATAATCCTTCTGTTTATTTTGATATTATTTTAATAAGGGGGTTGGCCCATGCCTGTCGATACACCTTTTCCACACCTTTTCCACTGAAAGCGTCTAAAAAAAAGAGGAGTTCTCAAATGTCAATACTGTACTACAGACGTATTTCAAGTACTACGACCGTCTATTGAATGCAAGAAAACGGACTCAAGCCCCCATACAGTAGAGCTACCCATGTCTCTGTCTCTGAAATATAAAGATTGACTAACAAAATGAACTTCTGCTATTATGTTTTATTGCCCGCACAGTTCAAACAATTGACCTTATTTGCATGTCTCCAAAAGTTTCTTTTTAAGGAAACTGTCCCGACGTTTGATTGATCACGTTGACACCTGTTATATCCCCAACCTAAAGTCTCCAAAAATGGATAAAACATGCTGTTGCTTCCATGTGACATTTGTTCCGACTTCTAAACGTATTGACATAAATTCGAAATTACGTTGTACATGTGAAACTACCGCTGTACAATAATAACCTTGCTGCAATAGGTCTGATGTCTTATTCCCATAAAGCGTAATAATATTAGAAGAAGCCTTACTTTCAATTTTACTGTGTGTCAATGACGTAGAGAGGACAAAAAAGTTACAGAACCTATTTTATGCGAAAGACACAAAGCCTCGCTATTTCTCAGAATCAAAGAAATATCTAATAGCGAAGTTCTAATAAAGTCACAGCTAGCTACAATCGGCGTTCGCTTCTATTATAGCAGTGTCCTTTTTCTTGCAACTTTGAGCGCACGGTCTGCAAGTCAGCGGTGTGAGCCACGAGTTGTTTATTTACTGTACAGACAGCAGGTCCCTCTGATTCCATGTCCTGTCTGATCGTTGAAGTCGACAAGAGAAGAGGGTAGCTCCCTGCGCCTTTAACAGACTCCAAAGTGATTGATCTCCGGTGTGTCTCGATAGCTACATACATTATGAAATAGCACACACAATCCAGTTACATTTAAGACATCGGAGCAGAAAGAAAATAATTTGATGTTAGTCCGTGCTTAAAGAAATGAAGTGATCTTTTAGAAATAAAACGTAAAGGAGGAGAAGAGAAAATAACTCTTACCTGTACTTGAGCTGCTTTTGGGTGACTTTCCAAGTATAGGAAATGTGCGTTTAGGATGGACCTTATGGGAGCATGCGTGATCAAAGTTGCCTGATTTTTTTTCTCTCTTTCTTGTTTTATTATTGAATTTTCCTATTTCTAACACAGGGGGAGCAGCCCTAAAACATGTAATGGATCACACTTAAAAAAGGAAGAGGATTTCTTAATTGAATTTTTCAGTTCGCTACCGCAGGGTGGAAAACCAGGAACGGATTTCTCCAGGAATCTGGAATTGTATTTTTTTTTTTTTTTTTTAAAGAGTATAGTTTTGTTTGGGGAAAAATATATAATTTTGCAATTGTAAAAGTGTAAATGAATAATATTAAAATAAGTTATTTTATTTAAAAAAAAGTTTAACGTTGAACTGAGCTGTTGTCTTTTATCTAAGCACATTATAAAATAAATGCAATGGCTGAAATATAATGAGGCAACCTTCTTGTGGGGTTAATACCTTCTATGTTTGCTTAATGTATAATTTTAAAAGCTCCCAGAGGAACTTACTTCCAAGCTTACTTACACAAAAAGAAATGACTGGCTGAATTTACAACTACTTTATTTATGAAGCAAGTATGCCATAAATCGTAATGCTTTGCATTGTTTTATCCAGTATTTGAAACGTTCAGCGTTTTAGCGGAAATCTCAAGGTTTGCAAATGTAAATTCATGCAACCATACATTCCAAATGAAAAACACTAAAGCATTCTGTATCAATGCCAAAAAGGATATAGCCAGGATATGCTTTTGATTTTATTTATGATAGCTCTACAGAATTTTTAAGTATTTTCTATACTTGTTTCCGACTACATAATTAAAACTAAAGCAGTTTTTTTCCCTTTATTTTAATTGGAGAGCCAAAAGCAGCAGGGTCATGTTAAAGTAACAGTGCCCCCTTCCCCCCAGAAAATGCAAATACCAAATACTGCAGAATAAATTCAATTATAATAAAAGCTCCAATGTGATAAATTTGAATAGTTTCACGTCCCTTTTATTAATCTGTGTTTCCTGAAATTCTGTATCCGGTCCAGCCAATGTTTCAATGCTTTATCAAAGCCTTCAAAAGCCACAACACAACAGTGGAGAGTGATATTTGACTGCACTGGGAGTATTTGTCATTTCAGACATACCGCCAGCTCATACCTAAACATTTTGGAGAGCAGATCCTAATAATTAGAGTGGAATCAAACAGCACCAAAAAACACAAGTTGGGTTAGGAACTCTAGTTTCAGAAGACCTAACAATGCTGGTACCCTACGAAGCCTCACCTGAGTCTGCAGTTTTACTATTAGTTGCAAAGGCAGCTGTGATGAGATGTGTTGAACAGGCCTGATTGTTCAAACTCCTTGCTCCTGATCATTTAAATGATATACTGTACACAACTGAGTGACTAATATATGTTTATAGATTATGAAAACTGAAGTCGTTCTTTTGCCTGGAAAAGAAAGACACCTTATGTTCAAGAATTGCAAAACATACATAGTCACGGTTACACAATTAAGATAATGATACTGATTTATAATGACTATCAGCATTCAATTCTATCGTTTTTCACAGGAAGAATATTTTCAAAGTGTTCCAGATGCCCTCTGGGTTTGGCTTAGATCCAAGTGAAACTCAAAAAAAAAAAGTGGATTTCAGCATTCTTTAAATTACTTATTAGGTAAAATAAACATACCCAATTGATGGCTGGTGAAATACAGGAAAAGACAATACTGATCCCTTCCGATAAAGAACATGATTTACACTGGTGGACATAAATATTGCATCACTTTGTATTTTCTGGTCATTCTTAACATACTCCTAGTTCAACAAACTAAGCTCATAAATATATAAAAGGGAACTGTACAACTGATCTGGCACAATACAATTGGCATAGAGAATGTCCGAGAGCATATTATCCCCTTGACAAGACAGTGAATAGACCTTAGGGATAAAAACAATGCTGTTGCCCACATAAACCTTTTTTTGAAACTGTTTGGAGAGTAAATACACAGTTGTATTGAAATAAATGGTTAGCAGACGTCTCACTAATTATAATTCGATGCACTAGTACTTGATAAGTCCCACTTTTTTAAAACCAAGAGAACAAGGGAGCAGGTTCTGATAAGCTGTGACTGTAACTGGATCCAGCAGGTTCTTCTTTTGACTAGGTATCACAAACACTGCACAGCATGGGACCTCTACACATACAACTTCAGTTCTATGCCTACCACAAAATGTCTAACTTTGAAGACGCTGATAACTCAAGCCAACATGTACAGTATGGCACTGACTTCAAAGGTATTGTAAACTGTTCAACCACTTTCTAAAGTTAAAACTTTGTTACGAATGACTAGAAAATGTAAGGTGATGCAGTATTCATGGCCTTCCCTGCAACTCTTGTCTATTGGTACAGTATATCTTTTGTTGTAGTCCGTCGCTCTTTTCCCAGTTGGAATATTGCAGGAACTAGAGTCCCCTCATGCAGCACGTGGGATCATTTTGAAGGAGCAGGACCCTAAGGAGAAAAAAAAAACTGCTGTGATGTCATTTTAAACTTGAACTTTTCCATATCTGAATTCTGCAGTCTTCCAAACTATTGACACATTATTGCCAATTAGCAGTTTTGTGATGTGCTCTGTTCTACATACTAAAGGATCTGGGGTGACATCAATGCCATAATTAACTACCAAGGCAGGTAGTAGTTTGATCTTTGGCTGGGGATATGTACAGCGCAGAGGATCTGGAAATAGGTTTCCCTTTATGGGGTCCTGAAAAAACAGACCCGGGTGTCACTGCTGTCCCTGTATGCTATATACTGACTGCAGTACATAATCACAGGATTTGATGATATGTTTACTGAAAAAATAAGACGCTTTGTCGTTAAATGATAAATATATGTATTTATTAGTATGAATAATAATAATACTAATTTCAATTTGGTGATATCTGATTATCCCTTATTATTAGGACCAGCTCTTTATAAAGATTTTATTTGGTTCCTTTGGTAGTAATATTTCTAATAATACTAATACAAATAATACTAATTGGTTTGTATTAATATTACATATCAGGATATTTTCTCTACAGTATCAATACATATGTCTAATGTACAGTACACACCAAGCTTCTAATCATTTTTAATTAATCGCCCAATCTTTAATATTATTGGCTGGTTTCACAAATCCTGATTAGCACTAGTCTTGGACTCATGTAACCTTAGGTAAGGCAGTGCTAATCAGGGTCTGTGAAAGCAGCTATGACAGGGTAACATTTGATTTGAAATGTTCCCATATAATAAAAACACATGTTCAATGTATATATCCCACCAAGTTATCTTCTCTGCAATGTAATATTTTTATCTTTACTGTATGCCTGCCTTGTTCAGGGGTGCTGTAGCACAGCAAATAGTGCCGACACTTGGCTACAACTGCAAACTATTTATCAACCAATAGCTGATAAGCTAAGCTGTTGAATGGTTGTGCATGCTTAGATAAAATAAACATTTAGAAATCCAATAAGCTGCCACTGCCAAGTATTTTAGAAAATAGCCCCATTAGACCAGTGTTTCTGTGTGTTATATGTAGAACAATATGGTTCCTTTTTTGGAACTCTAAATGTCTGGCTTCGATATAAATGGAATCATCAGTTCCCATAATGATTCCCATTTGGAACCAATCATTAATTTTCAAGCTATTATAGAACTTGCTGATGAAATGGGAAGCTTTAAAACTTGGGGTATTTAAACAACAGGACCATCACATTAGCCTTCCCGATAGACAGATACTTCTTAAAATGAACGGAGGGGAACAGATTGCTAAATAAAATGTTCTTCTGTGCATACATTTTTCTACTCTGTGGTTCAGAAGGCTGCAATGAAGAATACAAAAAAAATCAATACATTATTCTGCAGATCACTTGATTCAATAACGATCCAGTAGCATATTGATCGAGATCCAGTGAATTATCAGCACCACTCAAGGGCGAATCCAACAAACTCCGGCCTCCCCTAGTCTTCGCTCTTACTAATTATTTTGTATTAAAAGCTAATCACACTGTAGAAATAGATTTATAACATAAATCATAAACATGTTTTTTTTCTTTTAATATGCAATGCTGTATTTTAAAGCTGCAGTGTCAAGCTATAATTTTTTTATGTTATGATTCACTGTAGAATCTGATGAATGCTTACCGACGTCTCGCCCAGTTTAGCATTGTGTTTTACTGGTAGTTTCTGCTTCGGGTACGCAAGCTTCCACATCACCAAAACGTGTGGATAATATATATATATATATATATATATATATATATATATATATATATTAAATGCACCTGCAGTGCTAGAAGCCAAGGTATTATAAACTCGAATAAATGAATTTGGGTTTTCACACTAGGTGACCACAATGGTTATAGTCCTGCGTCAAACCCTTAAACCCACCACGTCGTCCCAAACTTAACCGCCGCCCTCCACTTCACCGATTTTGTAAACAAACAACGTGACTTCAAATTTTTAATTACCTAGTCTTTTCGTGCTGCTTGAAGACATGCAAAACAATGGCTTTTTTTTAGATGTGAGTTTGTTGTGTTTTTTTTAATTACGTTGCCAAGACCAACAACTATTCTCCTTAAAAAAAAACAAAAACACTGTTTTATGTAAACGTGTGTATGGTCACGACTGAAACAACCACAGTTATCTCCGGGCACTGTCATAATTGTACATACACACATATCGTCATTGCATACCAACCTCCAACAGTTGAGCTCCAACACTGAAGTTCAGAGATCCTGACTTCCGTTACGACAGTTTGGGCAGGTGACTCGTGCTCTCAATTAAACCAGGTTATCGAATCAAAACGTTCTGAGGAAGGGTCGCCTTAAAAAAGTGAGTTACTAATCTAGCAATCTACAACATTCAAGCCAAAATAATTGGTTTAATTTTAAATATATAAACACTTCCTTTTTTTATTGTTGGCCATAAAGTATTTTTGGGTTGTTTTTTTTCGTTTTTTTTTAAAGCCCTATTGGGTTTATTGAATAATTTGCATATCACATGTAAGAAATCAGGAGAATGTTGGTTCTATGCAATAATGTCAATTTTGAAAGGTAACATATTAGCCCTTGTTTGCTTATAAAGTATCAATTCCCTATACATGTCATAACATACATACATTTACAAATACAGAAAAGTGAGATGGTTCCACTTATGGTAAACAATTCTCTTTTTGACACTTGGTTTGACTTGATTACATTTACGGGAAGTGTTCAATAGTGTTTTAGTTCCATTTACACTATCCTATTTTTCATTTTGACTAAGCACAGTCAGGTGTAATTTCCGCGTGTGTGTGTGTGTGTGTGTGTGTGTGTGTGTGTGTGTGTGTGTGTGTGTGTGTAGCACAGTCCTTAGAACAGTTCATATCAAAGGGTTTATGAATTGCACCTTTTATTTTCAAACGCCTTCTGTCTGGAGGTCTGTTTTGGTGTTTTCTTTTCTTCTTTGTCTCTTTTTTTCTTTCTATCTTTGCCACTTTCCTTTATAAAGGTTTACCATAGGAAGTGTGCACACTCTCTCTCTGGGCTTTAAATGCTTGCCTATTTATTTATTTATTTTTTAGTTTTACCAAGCTTTCATTATGCCATTACCATGGCAATATTTTATAGGGGTTTTCCTTCCTATCCCGTCAATTCTTTCTTTCTTTCTTTCTTTCTTTCTTTCTTTCTTTCTTTCTTTCTTTCTTTCTTTCTGTCTCCCCTCTAGCCTCAGGTCTATCTTACCAGATATGACTCAAAGTGTCCTTTTTTTAAATTCCTTCAGGAGACCAGACAAGCTATCCAGATAAAGATAACTGTTTACTTTAAAACAAACTCCAAAAGTGGTATTATTTGCCATCTGTAAGAGCTATAAAAAGAAACACTTCACAAGAAGTGTGAATGTCGTTTCTTCTACAGAATCAGAGTGGAAAGGTTTCGATAACCTTGAGAGAGCATAACCTTCGCAATGTTTCAAAATAACGTCAACCAGAAGTGATAAAACTGCTCAAAGAGACGGAATTAGGAGAAAAGGCCATTCCCTGCTGCTCGCTGTTTGAGTCTCTAATTTAAACAGGAACAAAGCATGTATTAGTAAGGTCTTTGCAAACCCTGTGTTGGCTTTTACCATACCATTACTAAAGCAACTGCAATCCACTCTATCTTCTACCACCCACCTCTATTTGACTTTATCATTCTCAAACTCAGAGTGGGAGCTTACAGATACAAAAAAAAAGGGTTACGTTTGCAATATAAAGAATATTTTAATAAACAATGTTTTCATCTAGCAGCGTTCACTGTGAGAATATATGGGCCCCATCAGTTAGTCCGACTTGTGTAGGCTGTCTCTTATTGCACACAGCAGATCAAACTGCACGAGATGGCATTCTTTTATAACAATAAGAGACACATGACGTATGACCTCATAACAATGTATTGTGGGTGAAGTGAAAACTAGCACCAAGTGACATCAGCATTGTGATGTCATTGCCACGTGATGCCAAAAAATTCCACAGTTGTAGTTCTGCTCCCTGTGACCCTGAACACTGTACATTATAGATATACAGTGTGTTATAATATGTATCAGCAAAGGTAGATCATACCTTATATTTAGTTTACATCTTTGAAATGTCTGTGAAAGACACTACAGTGATACCTAAGTTAACTGATGGGGGGAAAAAACAAGCGGCTGTAATGAAAAAAAAATCCTTTTACTGTTAATAGTTCACCGTAAAGAATTTACACTCATCCTTATGGGTTAATGGCGATCAAAATGACCCCTTCAAAGTGGTCCTAAACAAAATAATACCATTATTATTATCTGACATGCACTTCCATCGCACATGTATCTGTAAGTCAGTCCTGCAAGCAGAGGTGTAACCGAGTATCGTAATAGAGAATTATGGAAATATGCAATCATTGTGTCAGATACAACCACTTTAATATCTTGTATTGTACAATAGCATTAACAGTTAATTGGAAATTCCTGTAAAAAAAAAAAAAAAAGTTATCTGTATCATTAAAACTTTTGAGACAGTAGGGATTTTTTTTATGCGTATCAGCTTTTGTTCTCTGTAATGTAAATAGATTCCATAATGTGTTTTAATCCAACAAAATGTGCTAATTCACTTACGGATCAGGCTGCTATTCTTTTCCCAATGCCACAGAAGGATACAGTTAAGACTTACAAAATACATCAAATAAGACACCCTCCCTATTTGTTTTTTGGAGTCTGGTGGTGAATTTCACAAAGTTCTGATGAAGAATTACATTCTGATATCAGGACCGGGGTCTGCATCCTCTTCTAACCCACACCTACATGAGCCGGCTTTTTGTTACTTATATTATATTTGCATTATATTAAAAAAAGGAACCACATTTGGGTATGAGCCTTAGTTAACTGCTAGAATACAGAGGATTTATTCACTGCAGGGTCGAATCTATCTTTACATCGTTACTTGCAGATAAAGGCTGGGCTAATCACTCATTATTTTTTGAGAGCACAGGGTTCTTGCTTTGATAGCACAGGATCAGTGCAGTTATTCTGGATACTGTTTAATTAAGGCATTGTTTCTATTGAAGGTTTATTTTATAAGTGCTCCTTTGTAGACGGCCTGCCTGTGATAATACCTTGTGTATTGATGAAAATCTCCCAGTGCTGGTGACCTAAATGAAAGAAGCAAGCTTCAAAGATTAAACACTGTGTACAATGTTGCATGTGTCACTTGTTTAGTAGATTTACAGCAGATCATACACTACTTTTTAATAGGCACCATAATGATAGTGCCGCCATATCTGACAATGCAATGTTAGAATCAGCTGGTAGCGTCCACGCAGGTTTAGATCCATTGCATGCGCTCTGTACTTTTACCACTGGCGGGTATAGCAAAATAGTTATATGAGATGATACCACAGACAACCAAACTTGGATGGGTACTTCATGCATGTTGCAATACAAAGTCAATGATGGCATCCTGGCATGTCTGGGAATTGCAAGATCTACAATTGTGTTTCTGCCATCGTAAATCTTTGAATGCTTACTTTCTATAAAGCATGACTTGAAAACAAAGTGAGCCATCAAGATTAAACTTGTTTTCTTTGCTTTGTGTGCCAGTGTCTAGGATAAATCCATTTACACAGGACTCTGTGAATTTGTTTTTTATTTTGATCTAATTCTATTCCGATGCCAAAAAACACAGTGATTTAATATCTAGCCCAGCAAAAAGGTTAATCAGAAATAAAGAATTAAGAGGAGAAACCAACATTCAAATCTTGACGTTCCTATTTTGACAGCTTTTAGCAGCTTGCTGCTAATTTCACTTCGACAGCATCATTTCAAATGAAATCAGCCGTCTAGACCTACTGCTTGAATGTTGCTTGAGTTAACTAACCAAACGTGCTTAAATATCACAGATGATCTGTGCATGTTAAAATGAATTCTGTGGATTTCTGCATACCTAAATCAGCCAGAATTAACTGTTCTCAAAACTAAAACAAAAAGCAATCCAGACCACACTTGGGTATAGGTATTGTACTCTGGTATGTTGTTTCTTGCTAAATTCTGTGATAATGCATACTTAAAGCTGGCAGTTTTAACTGTGGTTAAAAGCTGACTTAAAAAATTCAACTGGCAAACAACAATAGCCTGGAATATATTCCAGGTGCCTTTTTGACTATGGCACACAACGTTCCAGTGAAAACACTGATAGTATTCAATTTTTGTCTCACAGCATGCCTTAGAAATACATATTTATAATAACTCATAGACCTACACGTGCCTGTCATCTTGGATTGGTTGGGGTTCAAAGTATGCCTAAAGGTGCCATGATTGCTGGAATTATAAAGATAACACATATATATGTATGCATTGTGTTTGACAATTTCTATATTGCTTTAAAATGGTTCAAATGCTAGTAGGTAAATTGTGAAATGTATGCTGAATGTGTTATATTGTACATGAAAGCAATATTTATTTTAGGACCGGGTAGCGGGGTTTGTTTCCTTTGTGATATAATCTGGTGTTTTCAATACTGAAGCCCTAATGGATAAAACAGACCAACATCTAAATAGAGTGTGTGTGTGTGTGTGTGTGTGTGTGTGTGTTTGTGTGTGTGTGTGTGTGTGTGTGTGTGTGTGTGTGTGTGTGTGTGTGTGCGCGCGCGTGTGTGTGTTTGTGTATGCGTGGAGGTTTGCATTGTTATAAGAACCTGCAAAATGTTTTATACATTTTATATTGGGTTACAATGGGTATTGTGACATAGCAGGGAGTGGGTTAAAATCCTCCCTGCGTAAAATATGTGCACAGGCACATTTTTGTTTTGCTTTATTGTTTAATTTAATTTGTTAATTATTTATTGTTTAATTATCCCCTGCACCTGGTGCTTATTATTAAATTAGAGCCAGGTGCAGGGTATAAAAGAGAAGCAGTTCGTTTGCTCAGGGCTGCTGAGGAGAAGGAGGCAGGGGTGTGCTGCTTCCAAGCAGTTGAGAACGCTTACAGAAAAAGTGTTTAAAGAAGGGAGTGTTTTTGTGTTTAGCAGGTAAACGGCTTAGCCGTCCGGCCATATAGTGAGGTTCCTGCGTGGTTAGTTAGTGCTCAGTAGAGCTAGGTGTTTGTTTTGTTTATTTTGTGTTTTGTTTCGTGAATTAAAAATAGCGCAGACGCGCTTTAAAAAACTCAATTTCCTGTGTCTGGGTCAATTTTTAAAGGGGCAAGAACCGTGACTGGTGCGAGTTTTGTTACAGTATGCTTTGTAAATATTTAGGATAATTTCAGGGTAATTAAAAATTATTATTATTATTATCACAGTGGATTGTTTTGGAGGATGCATTCACTTTGCAGTTATTGAATGCAGATTTACATTAATAAATACTGTGATATAATATAATTCAATGCTATTTAAATTAGGATGCCCATGGTCTTTCAGCAGTACCACGGTATTGACGTTTGACTTTCAACACCAATCTGAATGTCAGTTAATATCTACTTGTCATGACAGGTCAGCAGCATTGTTTTAGCTGAGGTCTGTGGGCTGTAAGCCCTACAGTGTTGATCATTCCTCTATGAGTCTGTACCAGCTCTCTGGGGGACAGACCTGAAAACGAATACAGCTCTTCAATTCAAGCCACAGGCACACAATGCTCTGCAAGGGAGTATCGGTAGAGTCCTGCCTCTTCCTACCATGGATCTCCTGACAAGGGAGAGCTGGGCTCAGTCCGGATTGTCCAAGCACAGTGAATTCTGAAAGAACAGGATTGTTCAATGGAGATGCATGGCATGCATTGCTGTCTCCAGTCATTGAAAAGCTGTCCCTTTGACTTGTGATGCAATATCAGCAGAAGCTAGTGCCTCTCAGTGACCCCCATCCATCCACAGCACCGCTGGCTGCTTCAGCTAATTAGCAATATTAGTAGGTGCATGGATATCCTTTGGAAACAGTGAACAAGGCTGATTGTGTCACTGCTCGGAAATAAACGTATCTGCAAATCTCCTTTGCAAAGGAGGAGCCGTCCTTAGTTTGGGAGTTAGGATTGGTGTGCTGCCCAGATGATGGGTACCGAGGATGTTGAGAGGTGTGGAGCCCAGCTGCTTCTTCACACAGCCATTGGAGTGGCAATGCTTTTAGACTGGAGCGCAATGTTCTTCAATAAGAAACTGTTTGAGAAAACGTACGATCTTCTTTCCTACCTGTGGAAGAAATGGAGCCAAAAACCTGGACTAAAAATGTTAGATTGACTTTGACTGCACACTTATATCTGTGCTCACAGTCCCTTCACACCTGTACAGAGTCCCACAGCTTAAGGAAATATCAATATAGAAATACATTTACAATATAGAAAAATATATTGCTCATGTTTATGCAGAAGACGTGCATTGTGTATAGTGATTATTAGTAGTAGTAGTAGTGTTAATAGTAATAATAAATATCATTGTTTCCAATCTATCTGTTCTGTAATTTTACATATTTGTTTAAATGACCAGCTAGGGTATGGCAGAAACTAAAAGCAATTTAAACTTTGAATTAGTCCAGTGCTTTGCCTGTCTGTCTGCATACATGGCTATCTAGTAGCGAGACATACTGAAACGGGCATTGAAATGGTGTCAGATCAAATTTTAATAAAATCATAGTCTTGTATGAATCTATAACAGTGGAGTTCATCTACAACAGTGGAGTCAGCTAGGTCCCCTCTCCTCCTGGTCTTTAATAAGATTTGAGAGGCATTATTACAACACGGTAGCACAATGTCACATAAACTGCTCTTTCAGTCTGCGACCGCAGAGAAAAAAATAACAGAGAATTAAGAAAAAAAGAAAAATAAATGGTCATGTGTTCAAAGTGAAGTGAAAACGGATCCCTGGGGAGACAGAGTTGGAGGGATATGGCATATCATCTCTCTCTGATCATTCACGCTTTCTAATTACATAAGGTGAGGAGGGCCATCATTTTATCCTATTTGTTTTGCATCATTGCAAAAATAGAAAATGAGGGCCTGGCGAGCTGAGCCAATCTACTTCATTTCGACCTTGATTAAAAGAAAATTAATTGCCACGTCTCTCATTATGTTGCAGGCAGCATTTGACGACTGAAATGGAAACCTGCAAACAACATGTAACCCAACCAGGAGAGCGGAGCATCGACCTGTTTGTTAAAGACAAGTGTCTAATGATGGTAGCGAGGGGCTCCCAAACAACGCCTCTTGTGATGGCAGCCCTACAACCAGGGCAAGGCCACAGGATACAAGAAAGACCTGTACCTGTGTTTTAATGATCTACACAGTGCTAGATCATAGTTCCCTTGCAAGTACAGTTATATTGCACGTTTGTTAAATAATTTCATACCAAACATTATATAATGTATGAAGTTCCAGTCTCACAGTCACTGTGCCATCCATGTAGTAAATACTAATGCATGGTAACTGGTGTACAGTGTAATACCTTGCAGTCTTGTAGTCTATTTCAATAAAAGACTAAATTAGACTTTCCCTTACTTTCCGTGAACTATATCCATAGGCAGTTCCAATGGAAATTATTGTATTTCATTTCCGAACAAATTACAGGGTTATGTTTTGTGATGAATACAATGGATTTCTCTAAATGAAGACCACCAGCCCCCCTTTATTGTGAGCAAGCATTTGAGTGAACCTGATCCCCGATGCTGGGAAGTTCAGCTCACTTCCTCACACAGTCCACCTCAAGCTGAAAGTGCTAATTCATTATTCTTTCAGTTCTGGAGGCTTGGGTTCAAATCACAAGTGCGATGAGTTTGAGCAATAGCCCACATCACAAAAATAGGTCTAGAATGAGGAGTGCTCATTCTTCCCAGGGCTGTAGAGGGAAGCTCTCATCTAACCTGCGCCTTGTACCGTGCCTGACTTAGCCTGTCCCGTTGCTAGGGTTGCCAGCTCTGAGGTACAAAAACCCAGGACATCCAAACAGAAGGGTTTTATTAAAAGTTTAAACCCTCTTTAGAAATCTTCATCCAAAAGGTAACATTCATAATATCACTACTATAGAACTGACAACCAATTAATATTGTGTGTCTATTGCAGGAATATTGTATCTTTATCTAACCTGGCATTGTGGTGTTGCTGTAGTAATCTAAATGGATGCGGAAACATAAGATTAAAAACCCTGATCTTTTAGTGTCCTGGCCGGGCAGGCATACTGGAATCCCAGGACGCCTTCCTGAAAATTGGGAAGAGTGAGGGAAAACAGGGACAGGTGGCAATCTTAGCCCTCCCTTATCTTTCCAGAACACTACATTCACAAAGTAAATGAAATTCTTCCCCACTGGAAGAACGTTTCACTTTAATGTGCTACTTTGGAAACTGTTCCAAAGTGCTAAAAAAAAAAGACCCAATCTACTAGATTCCTTATTTCTAGTGCCATCTCGTTTCTGAAGCAAGCTGTATATACAGAGCCAGAAAAGTCAGAAAAAGCTAACACCCTTACATTCTTATTTTAAATACGACTCATTTTGCAGTCCTTTTGTACATGTCAGATAAAAAAAAAAAAAAACAGCTTTGGCTTGTTTGTATTGTATTGTATAATAATAATACAACTATATTCAAAGTATTATTATCCATAACCATTCAACCCTGCTCACACGGAATAGCCCAATTTGAAAATATTACCATCAGCCCCCCAGTTAAGTCGCCATATGGCTCAGAGGATCAACTGTGTGCATTTTCTAAAAGCGGGGTGTACAATTACATCACCATTTCTTGCGGAGAGGGTCTATAGAAGGAATAAAAAGCTGGTTTAGAAATGAAATCCCTTTTCATCCCCCTGCACCTGCCTCTCTGTGAAAGCTGAGAGACCAGACGCCTGATAGACCAGACTTGACATACACCTAATTCTGAAATATTTATTAGCTTGTGACACTCAAACAATGACTAATCTGTACTGGGCGTGCATTTTTATGACTTACTCAGCTTTTTTTTTTTTTTAAAAAAGGCTTTTTTTTTTATTTAGAAAATTATTATTATTTTTTTTTTTTGGATCACAGAACACACTATTCAACCATTCTGTGTCTGAGAATATATTCATAACATGTTTTAGTAGCATTCGAAGTGCCCACATATGTTAATATACAACTTATCAAGAGTGTACTCCAGTATATATCAGTATTTGATGTAAGTACTGTATACAAGCACTTACTTTACATGCAATGCATTGGGTTGTGCAGAAAATGCAATTTGTCTTAAAGATCCTTGCTGCAGTTGAAAGGTTCTGACACCTGGTGGCGCTGTGTGCTATGCAATAGTCCCATTACTGAATGAAATGATGCAAATAATAGCTACATCATAATATCAATGCTCATATCACATAATAAAATAGTATATTTTTGAAGCCTAGATTCTTAGAGAACATATCTCAATAATAAAAAGCAATACTGTTTAGATAAAGTGGGGCATATTATTAATGAAACCTAATCTGGATTTAAAGAAAGTTTGCTTTGGAAACATTCTCTAAGTGTATAAACCCCAAACCTCTTTTTAGAAACAGTCGTCCAAACCTCATTTAATTCAAAGCAAGCCTTTAAACAGAGTGAAAGATTTATGAATCAGGACACGAACCATCATTATAACAGCAGATGTTTCTGTACTTTGCTATGCTGCTTTAAGATGTTTGTCTGTAGCATTGCTGTGACAGGGTCCCAGGGAAGGAGGGGCACTTGTGTTCCCTCAAAGGGCCCCAGATGCCAATCCACTACAGGGGAAGCCTGGGGACAGGCCCTTCCTTTCAGAGGAAGTGTGCACCGGTACTGGGTAAGCAGGCAACTTCAGACTGGGGATGAGGTACATGATCATTGAGAGAAATCTGAAAAACGGCGGTGTACTCCTTAACTCTATACTGCATAACAGAATCATTGAAACCATTTACAGCATGGCTGGTTCCACCTGATGGTACCTTAGGTAAGTCCTACCTGATGGTACCTTAGGTAAGGTAGTCCAAGATTAGTGTTGTCTGTGACTGCCTAGTGTGTATCAATGTAATTGCATGTAACGCAATTGATATCTATTGTACCAAATGCACTTCCCTTGGCTCTCACTAGATGGTGTAATCCAGCATGACGGCTAGAGGCCACAGCACATGGTGAGGTTCACATGGAGTCAAGCTTCAGGGCCTCGTTATCATATAAGCAAACTGTTGTCATTCTGACATCAGTAAGAACCAGACTCTATATTCACCAAGTTACTGTACATGTTTCCCATTTTTAAAACTATTAAAACATATGTAAAACAAACATCTTTGGGACTGTTTTTGCCTTACAATGCCTTGTCTTTTACATCCGCAACTCCGGTATTATAGGGTTAAGCAAAAATAAACAAATGAAGAATAACCACAATGCAAGCCTTCTGGTATATAGAGGGGGAAAAAAAGCCACAAATTAACATACTGCCTCAGTTCATCGGTTGCGAAACGGAGAAGCCTAAATAAATTATTAAAATAAAGTAAATAATACACTAGCCTCGTCACCTTAGATACCTGCATTTTGATTACTATTTTTTTCTTCTTAAAGGAAGTCACCACTGCATACAGCACAGTACTTAACATAATTAGTACATGGATAAAGTAGTTTGCTTCTGTTGTACTCGCAGAATGGGGTGGCGTTTACTAATTGTAAAGTTTGTGGGTGTTTTTGAAAAACGCTTGTTAAATGGTCCAACCTAATTTAATAAGGTCTACTGGAAGTCTTGGTCAGTGTCTTTGGATGTATGATGATGTCTTAAACACATCAAATGATTGTAATACTGTATCGATAGAGGGTTGTTAGTGCCACTCTTAGAAGAGCCAAAATAATGAATAGCGCAGAGAGAAGTGATTGATATGACATCAGGTTGGGGAGGGAGGGGTCAGTGCTGAGTTGTGTGATTATGTTCCTGTAGAAGAATGCTGCATTAGTACCCTATGTCCCCAAAGGGGGTTGTACAGTGTCTAAAACGAACATGAGAGCAAAACTCTCTCAAGTGGAATTTGTGAACTTTCCATGATTGCCTAGTGGCTGCAGCTGCTCTGTTTGGCAATGCACGCTTATTTAATGCAGCAGCATCTTTAAAGTGGGAAAAGTATACCGTAGGTAGTGGTGCTGATGTTCAACCAAGACCTACACATACTGAAGTACAATATGTTGTTTGACATGTGGTTCGGTTTGAATTTCATGGCAGCGTACAGCTTTAAAGAAGCGCTACGGTTTTTATTTGCTTGTTAAAACTGTTCAGTTTTAGGACTGAGGGAGGTCACACCTGTTGTGGAACTTGATAGAAGGCTTATTTATAAACTTTCTGGGAGCAGGATTCTTCCAGAGTTGAAAATGCTGACGTCCAGGGAGGTCACTGAAATGCTTGTTTATGAAAGGCGCAGCAACTGGAAAATCCATAAAAGTCTGAAATGATGAAATTAACTAGCCGTGCTTGAGAGGGAGGGGGTGGGGGGAGGGGGGGTTGCATAAGATACTGGTGACAGCAAAACTGTCACACTACTGCGGAAGCCAGAAAAAAAGCCCCATGTATTTTAAGATCAGAGCACATTCATTTTGGAACTTTTCTAGCAAAAAACATCAACAACAACAACAACAAGCAAAACGACTGTCTGTAATGAAGTATCGTGGTTTTGTAAAACACACCATTCACGGCTTGGAATACCTCGTGCCCTCTGCCAAGGACTTTTTTGGTGTCATTTAAAAAAAACTGAATAAATCAGCTGCTTCCTCCACTGTAATACTGTATAATGTCATGTGCTGCGTGCCAAACGGCCAGGAAGCAACAAGTCTTATTAGGCCTTCTTATTTTGCCTGTGGCGTGTTTTCGTGGGATTGTGGATCCTGTGTGGCGCATCAAAAGTTCTGGGAAAGCTCAGTGGATTTGCAGTAAACGGCAGAATATTGTAGCACTAAAGCTGAGTTTTCAGCTTGTGACTGATAGCTGAACAGGTGGTGCCTGAGTCGCGCAGTGTCAGATGAGCCTGCCCTATAGAAATGGGCAATTTGCAGCTCCCTTTATAATGCTGATGTAACACTTTTTTTTTTGCAGGCAGATTTCAGCTCCACAGCAGCCATGAAGCGACACAAAAGTAAACACGTTTTTTTTTTTTTTTTAAAGGGATACTGGCGTTGTTCCTTAAAAGAATACTGGGACTTGTTTTTTTATGCTACTTGATCCTAACCGTCTATCTCAAAATGCTTATGATATTGCAGACTTTAATACATGTGTTGGTTTAATGCTGCTTATAAGACTGATTGCAACTCTGCATCCAAGTTTTGCACGCTTGATTGACTTTGGTGATTTTTGGTTTAATTAGCTTGTGTTGGCTGGATCATCCGAAAATAGTAATATTTGTTTATTCCTAGTTATCAGATTGGAAGCTTTTCATTTTAAATAAATAGCTAATCTCCACTCAATAAACGAGTGGACTGTCTTTAGTGTTATGCTGATATTTATAGTTGCCAGCTAATTTTTAGATTGTCATTGAGTGCATTTATTTTTCAAACTACACAGATGAATCTCACCAAGCAGGTCAGAAATGGATTCATAAACCAAATGCATAACTTTAGTTGTAGCTGTTAACACGGTTCAGACAATTCAGCTCCAGGAGGGCTAAAAAACAAGATAGGGTAAGCAGATACTGCAACTTTAATATGGACATCTGGGTTTAAAATTAGTCTTCTCTGCCAATACCCCAAACATAACATGCAAACCATATGACTAATACTTTGCAAAT
Organism: Acipenser ruthenus; assembly: GCF_902713425.1. Classification (NCBI taxonomy): domain Eukaryota; kingdom Metazoa; phylum Chordata; class Actinopteri; order Acipenseriformes; family Acipenseridae; genus Acipenser; species Acipenser ruthenus. The sequence continues at coordinate 3,236,692 of NC_081215.1, forward strand.
CGATGGCCTTAAACAGATTGCATTGCAAACATTTTACAACTGACAGCCAGGGAATAGTTCTGCCTTCAAATAAACAGTGGCATCTATAAAGGTGACCCCACGACTGCTTCTTATAAAACTGCATGAGACAGAAATCCATTCACTACACTATAACACTGCAATTACACTGGGACTTGAGCGCCTTGGATCAAATGAATTCGGTTGCTTTTTATAACTAATATAAATGGATAGTTCTGTGCAAAATAAATGCAGGTATTTCGTTTATCTTTATTTCTCTTGTGCACACTGCAGGGCTGGACTGGGGAAAAATGCACAAGAAAGCCAAATTGAGTCAGATTAATAATATATCCCCTCAAAGCAGCACATTCAAAGCCATATCCACCTTGGCTACAGAATGAATAACATCCCAGTTTAAATAGCATGGATTACATTGTAATTACACACTAATTACATAGTAACAGTAGTAGCAACACACCGCTACAGGTATAATTACAGTGCAATTACAAAAAGAAACTTACAGTATACATAACAGCTATAAAACTGTGTAATTGTGCGTTAACAGAGTCCAAGCCTGGCACAGCCCTGTGGATAAACTGTAGTGGTACAATACAGAGACATGTACTGTGCAACTGGATAATAACAAGTAACCTCACACAACACCTACTGTCTTTTCTGTAAGAACCCTGCTAACATCTGCACATTGCTAAAAACAAAGGTTATCATGTGTGAATACCCCACAGGGTTTAATACATCTGTATCCGTTACCTTGTACAAAGGATCCATTCAACCTAGTCGGTTTGCTTTTTTGGTAACTCATTTGCATTTATTATTATATAATAATGGGTCTTATAGAATTGTTGTCTGTTCCATTGGGTGGCATGTACAGTATTAACCCCTTGATTGTGACGTTTATTTTAGTGAAGATCCCGAGCGAGTTAAAACTTGCTAAGTTATGAAGTGAGGATAGTGTGCGCGTGGTTAAAAACAAGTTCGTTTGCTTTAAACTTGAAGGCGTTTCATATAGCGCTTGAATCTCAAAAGGAAAGCGTGGAAAGGACAGACCAGATCTCTGTGTTTGTAATGTTTTGGTGCCACAGCATAAGTGTAGAATGACAAGGGTGTGAGGGAAATGGCATATTCAGGAATGAATCCCTCCAGAATTGTACAGTTATCAGAATATCAAAGGGAGACAGACAGCCTCAGACTTGTGATTTCTACAAGAAAGGATGCGTGTTTTTAAATAGTTATTTTTTTCATAGACTACGCACAGTATATGGCTACTGTTCGGGCTCCACAAAAGTAAACAAGTTGGAAACAATAGAAAGGAAAGGGGTGCTTTGGGTAGAAAACGGTTGATGCGATTTTGTGATAAATCCAATAACGGCTAATGTTACAATCCCCTTGACCCAGAGGTCACCTAGAGATCAACCCAAAACCCTTTAATATTTTCCCTTCCAGATCAATAGCGGCATAAATTATCTTCCAATGACAAGAATCATTTTAAACAGATGTATTAAAAGAAATGACGCGCTTTACCGTTTTAAAGGTGTACAGATTTTCAAGAACGACAGTAAAACTTTTACAAAACCCTATTCCAGAATTAGAGTTATTTGATAGTGTAAGTTGTACCATGTTTTTTTTTTTTTCTTTTTCTTAAACCTTATGTCTGGCTGATATTATCCTATACATATCCAGTCTTTCTGTATTTGTGAAAAGGTCTAGGGCCCTATTGAGAACCCTTCTTTTATCTTGCCAGAGAGTTCAAGTACAGGTCGAAAAATCGATCCTTTTTGAGTATCCTGTCCTGTTCTGCCCGGATCAGCATTGCAAGAAGAAGCACAAGAGAATGACAATCTGTTTTATATATGAGAATAAATAACTCCAAAAGAAAACGAATGCTCCGCAATGTTCTTAAAGCTGCAGCGTTCCCACTGCCCTCCTAAATGACATCGTTGATATTCTGAACATTTTCAAAGATGTATCATCATTCATCAGGTGCCCCCTAGGACTCCGAAAAACAGATGATTGTATGCATGTACTGTGCGTGCAGACGATACGCCCCCAAAATATGAATAAGTAATTATGTAATTATAGACAAGAAAACAGCGCCTTAAAGCTGCAACACTCACTGTAGGCTATATACACACCAAACAAATATCAAGTTTTTGCACGGATAGCTATATATACCCTTGAATAACGTTAATAAATAGCATTTGTTTGCACAATTTTAATTGTAATCTATGTGTTTTATAATAACACTGACATGGTTTGATTTTGATAGAAAAGTAAGTAAAACCGCTTAAAATATATTGTGTGCGCGGGCGTGTGTGCGTGCGTGCACCTTCATATATATATATATATATATATATATATATATATATATATATATATATATATAAACGTACAGCAAATATAGCATAAAGCGCGCAAGTCACTTATAAATGTAAACAGTCCTTATAAATTAGAGACTGGATTCATTTCAGTATGTGAAGTTGACACGAATGCGTTGTGCATATTTAAGCAGCAACACGTTTGAATGCAATGTGCTAATGCAGCATTTTTGCCGACAAATAAACAAGGAATACACTTTTTAAACACTCACAAGGAGAGGCAGCATATTAAAACCACGCAGAATGCAAACCAAGACACGCTTATCACGGTGAAACATTGATCTGGACAACATCTGCATTTCAGTAATATGAATTTAAACTAATACTCTCTGTTTTGCAAAATGTAGAGACGCACTCTGATAAATATTAATTTGAGCCATCATGATGTATTTGAGAATTCCAGCTAAAATGTCACCACATGGAACATTAATGTAATATTTCAAGGCCCTGAGAGCAATACTCATATTGATTGCATTTATTTGACTCTGGGGAGGAGAAATAATTCTTCAATGTGGGACACATCTGGTTACCAAAGATGCAAGGCTGGGAATGAGAAAATGCAAAACAACAATAAAAAAAATAATAGAACTGGTTTTTAAATACATCATACCGTTTATATATTTGATTGACTTAAAATTGTAAACATCAAGGCTACCTATCTGTATCATGAGAAGCCTAGGTATTCTTTTTCGATTCCTTTAAGTGCCGATCTCAGTATTTCTCAGTATTTAGTCATTTAAAATGCTTTCTGCATAGGCGTATTGATATACACACCCAGCAAGGAGAAACTTTTGTTATGTTCAATATGTATTTTAGGGTCATTTTGGTTCTATGTCGGTGGGAATATTGTTGGTATTTAAGATAAAATTATAATTATTAATATACACGACTCTACTGTTACTTGCACGTAGTTGCTGTCAAAGTCCACTTTTTTTGCATTTTTAAACAGTGAGCCTGTCTAGTTCAAGTCTGTCTGTCTGGAGTCCTATAAAAACGGATCCTTTCTTTGTCATTAGGAATATTGATGTTCATTAGGCAGGGCGTCAATGTGTCTTTGTGCAAATGAAACGAAATTTGAGTCCAAATCTGACCGTGACCCTATACTATTCAGAAGAGGACCGTGTCCTCCCGTCAGTTGTTGAATTTTTTTTTTAAATGTCTTTAGGTCTATATGTACTCGAATATTTATAAACACCCGTGACAGGTACGCTGGCTCTTTTTAACTATCATTAATTGTCGTGTTTACTGATAGTATACACATCCCATTCCAGTAACGTAAGCAATCTATCTAGTTAACTGTATAACTATACATAAATAAATACGTTAAAGTGAACCTGTATGTTGTATATAATATATAGGCTCGCTCTATCTATCTATCTATCTATCTATCTATCTATCTATCTATCTATCTATCTATCTATCTATCTATCTATGCATATCTAATTAATATGATATAATATTCATATATCCGAACACAGCAAATCTCTGCAAACAAGTAATGCATTCAACTAAATATAATAAAATATAAAATTGACAGAGCTTAGTTTAGGCAGATGGTTTATTATGGAATGGAATGCGTATCTGATAATTCCACACCCGGTTTCATGAACTTGTTATTTATTTATTTTTTTTTTTTTAAATACCTGTCAATGATACAGTGCATGATTTTTTTTTTTTTTTTTTTTTTTTTTGGCGTTGTATAATATAAATGATGCTTTGGTTATGCATAGAAAACAACAGATCCTCCCTCAACCCGCACTAAATAACTAATTTCATCAGGTGGAGTGAAAGCTTTTAAGAAGAACATAAAACACACACTGAACTGTCGCAGTCCTTTTACGTCTTATTTCTGCCGCAATGTTACAAATAACTATGTTCGCAGTCATCATCTGGATAAACGCTCAACAGCTAAGTTGTCGCTTTGTGAGGCTGTCAGAATATTTGGATGTCTTGTACATGATGTGTTTGGGGCACTTTTTGGATGTAAAACGACATGCTCCTAACTTGGGATGGTGTATAAATTATGTATAGCTAAAACGCCCCCTTCTGGTACATATCTTTAAAAAAATATTTACCAAATACTGTTCTCACTGCGGTGTTTTTTTTTTTGGTTTTTTTTTTGGTTTGTGTTTCTTACATTACACAGTGTGAACCTTAACTTTATCATACAAACCACATATAATTATATTCCAGACAGTGTTTTATTAATGTATAATAATAATAATAATAATAATAATAATAATAATAATAATAATAATAATAATATTAATATGTGCTTCTGTAAAGCCTTGTTTTTAATGGAACTAAACTATTTTATTGAATGACAAAAAACATATGGTTTAGTTACCATGCCGTTTGTGGCTTGGTTTGTTTTTCATGTGGGTATCCAGTTAAAGGATTTGGGATCTCTGTTTATTCTAGCTGTAGCTGTCAAGCATCATTATGAAATCATAGATACGGTTTCAATTAAATGTTTGGTCTAGTGGTTTTCTAAACAGTGTATCATTTTATAAGGTTTCATTTTATAGGAAAAACACATGAGCAACCCAAACTGCATTCTGGAATAAAAAATAAATACATAATAATAATAACAATAATAATAATTTAACGTTCATTAACAGTAAGGGGTGCTTCCTACATAAGTTTTCCCCTTTTCACAACTTTGCTAGCACACCTCAATCCTGACCTCAACACCTCCTGTCATTAAGGTCCTGGCATCTAGTCAGATAAGATTGTCTTGACATCACTAGTTGTTGTGTGTACCAGTCCATTGGGTGCCAACATGAGATCAGCAAACTTGTTTCATTTGAGACAATGTCATACAAAGGCTCTGTGTGACGTCACGCGTCACATGATCAGCGGTGCAGGATTCAAGTCCTAATCTGCAAGATGACCCAGAGAAGTGTGAAGGGTTAAAAAAAACAAAGACGTACAGATGTGAAAGAGTATCCCAAGCAGCGACTTGTCAAATGCTGTCTTACTGTTCAGACTACACCTGGCTCATTTGAATGACCATGTCTCGTGTTGTGCCTCCTTTATTTTCATGGGGGTGCTCATAAAGTGGCCACGCCCTGAACTGGCAAAAAATCCTGCATTATCTCATAAAGCGTTGTACACTTTTTAGTGGGAGATTTACTGCTTTCAAAAATATACCCTAATAAGCTTATCCCAGTTAAAATATTGTGGCATTATTTAAGGTGGTATTGCTATGGTTAATAGCAGTAAAAGCTGATGTTTTAAGTCATTCTTGGTTATTTAGTCTTAATAAAACATCAGAGGCATTTGCAAGTGTTTGTGTTGGCAGAATAAAAAAAAGAAAGAAAGCAATACTCATTAGCCAGCAATACCACCTTGTGTTTTCTGTCAAATTTCTGATGGAACCAAGAACATTTGTGAGAAACCAATGGGGGATTCGTCGCTGTTTGGAGTTTTAGCTTCTGAAGTTTTATTTAAATATAGCAAACAGTAGAAAGCATCGCCAAAAAACAGAGTAGCAGAAGGAAAATGAGGATGTTTTTTGTAACCTGAATGAATGTGGTTCAGGGGCCCTGAGACACCAAATAAAGACAGAACAGCAGACAGCATCACATTGTTAAGAAGAAAAGTGAAAAAAAAAGTATCAGACTGTAGAATCCATGCCATAGCAGGAACAAATGTTTCTAACATATGGACATGATGGAAACGTGGGCTGTAGGCAGTGATGGTAAGCAAACATGACTTTGTATTGTGCAGTAGCTGGGCTTCTAGTTTACTCATTTTGCAATCGCCAAGGGGGTTGTACGCAGTTACAAGGAGAAAAAAAACAAAGCATCCATTTAGAGACCCTCTTTTTGCGTGTATTGAAAATGAATGCCCTTTGAGGTCAAGTATTGGTTTTCCATTTGACTTTTTTTTGTAAGTTTCTAATCGTTTTATTTCATGATTCCAAAATGACAACATGGATCCCTAGAGAATGCTCCCTGCATAAGCACCGGTGCAGGATTGTTCTGGGCACACTCCATGGAATCCTATGCTGAATTCCGACTGATCCAAGAATGGAAGACTATACCCATTCCAGGCCCAAGATGTGTGTGGGTGCACCTGATAAAGACTGCTTCCGTGTTTTTGCTTTACTGCATGTATCACTACTAACAAGTTTAAATGGGCGAGATTTGGGCAACAGTGCATGGGGGTTCAATAAATGCAATGCAACAGGAATTTCAGATAACTACAATGTCCATTTGTGGCAGTCTGGCTCGCAGTGGGGATGTGGATGACGTCACGGACCAGGAAGTAACTCAAACCAAAACAGTGGATGGGCGGTTGAAGCTGAGTGCTGGTGCACTCAGCGTATTTAATAAACAAAACAAAAACAAAAGATTTAACAAAACACCAAACAAAAGGGCACGAGGGCCGAACGAATAAACAAACAAGTAAGTTTCGTGCTGGATACTCCAGCACGTTTTAGCAATTGTTTTCTTCCTCTCTCTCTCTCTCCCGTTCTCCACTCTCGAACACTCCACACCCCGAGTGCATAGTGCTGCTGGTTTATATACTCTGGCCGAGGGATTTAACTAGTTGGTAATTATCTTATTATCCCCCGGCCAGAGTCTGCACGCGTTTGGTAAGGATGCATGACTGTCAGCTAGTTAAATAATCAGTAGCTGATCAGCCATGCATCCTCACGAGGTTTTTAAATATAACAATAAAAGACGCGGCGCTTTTACCCGCGCCGCAAACAAAAATACAAATAATAATAAATAGGGGCGGGACACTCCGCCACACATGCCCCCCCTTGTGCGCAGCACACATGGCCTTTTCGGCCACCTCCCCCCTTAGTCCCCAAAGTCCCGGTTAGCAGTCCCGGCGCAGGAACAGGGGCAGCAGCGGACCAAAGGTGGCGGCCACGGTGGGATGTCCTCCTCCCACCCAAACAGCCGTAGCGTTCCAATGGCCCGCGCACCGGCCGGCTCCTCTGGCCAAAAAAATTTTGGGGGTGGTCTCCAGACCTGCCCCCCCTTCTTCATGGCCGGCCACCCTTTCTCCTGCAGCGAAATTGCTGCGGGGGAAGCTGGTCTCCTGACCTCCCCCCCCCTTCTTCATGGCTGGCAGCTGCCCTTCATGGGGCTCCAGCCACAGTATTTCCTGCCGCGAAAGTGCGGCTGGGGAAGCTGGTCTCCTGACCTCCCCCCTCCTCTTCACGGCCAGCAGTTCCCCTCCGTGGGGCTCTGACCACATGATCTCCGGCCGCGAAAGTGCGGCTGGGGGAGCTGGTCTCCTGACCTTCCCCTTCCTCTTCATGGCCAGCAGTTCCCCTCCGTGGGGCTCTGACCACCCAAACTCCTGCCGCGAAAGTGCGGCTGGGGGAGCTGGTCTCCTGACCTCCCCCCTCCTCTTCACGGCCAGCAGTTCCCCTCCGTGGGGCTCTGACCACCCAAACTCCTGCCGCGAAAGTGCGGCTGGGGGAGCTGGTCTCCTGACCTCCCCCCTCCTCTTCACGGCCAGCAGTTCCCCTCCGTGGGGCTCTGACCACATGATCTCCAGCCGCGAAAGTGCGGCTGGGGGAGCTGGTCTCCTGACCTCCCCCCCTTTCTTCATTTCTGGCAGCTCCCTTTCATGGAGCTCCGGCCATCGTGTAGCGACCCCAGGCGAAGCAGGATCCCTGGCGACCCCAGGTGAAGCCGGACCCTCGACGACCCCAGGCGAAGCAGGATCCCTGGCGACCCCAGGCAAAGCCGGACCCTCGACGACCCCAGGCGAAGCAGGATCCCTGGCGACCCCAGGCGACGGCAGCAGCAGCGGACCCTCAGAAGGCGACGGCAGCAGCAGCGGACCCTCGGAAGGCGAACTCGGGAGGGGAGCCCCTGGCCATGGAGGCGGCAGCGGGAGCTCCACTTCTCCCTCGTACCCTGTGTCCTGTGGAGAACAAAAGGCAGCCCCAGGCGATGCAGAACAGCCATCCCCAGGCAATGGCAATGGTGGGAGGGGAAAGCAGTCCTCCCACAGCGGCTGAGACGGAACCAGCAGGTATTCACCCTCTGCTGGTGGAGCTGGGAGTGGCAAGCAGTCCTCCCACGGCGGCTGAGGCGGAACCAGCAGGTATTCACCCTCTGCTGGTGGAGGTGGGAGGGGCAAGCAGTCCTCCCACGACGGTTGAGGCAGAACCAGCAGGCATTCACCCTCTGCTGGTGGAGGTGGGAGGGGCAAGCAGTCCTCCCACGACGGTGGAGGCGGAACCAGCAGGCATTCACCCTCTGCTGGTGGAGGTGGGAGGGGCAAGCAGTCCTCCCACGGCGGTTGAGGCAGAACCAGCAGGCATTCACCCTCTGCTGGTGGAGGTGGGAGGGGCAAGCAGTCCTCCCACGACGGTGGAGGCGGAACCAGCAGGCATTCACCCTCTGCTGGTGGAGGTGGCGGAGGCAGAGGCAGCTCTTGCTGCTCTGCTCCTGGTGATGGTGGAGACAGAAGCAGCTCCTGCTGCTCTGCTCCTGGTGGTGGTGGAGACAGAGGCAGCTCCTGCTGCTCTGCTCCTGGTGGTGGTGGAGGCAGAGGCGATGGGGCGGATGCTGGCCACTCAGAGGGAGGCTGTGGCGGTGCTGGCTCCCTCTGCTGTGGCGGCTGGGCTGGTGTGTGCCGTGCTCCCTTCAGCAGCATAAATAGAGGCTGCTGGGGAACACCAGCATCCTGCCCTTCTCCCCCCCAGAAAAATTCAGGGGGTTGAGCCTGTAACTCCTCCCCTTCTGGCTCTTGGGACTGCAGCTTGGGTCCTAGGGCTGTGGAAGCCCCGACTTCCCTCTCTTCGGGCCGTGGACGCACCGACTCCTCCCTTTTGGGCTGTGGATGCACCGACTCCCCCCTCTTGGGCTTAGGACGTTCGGGCTCCTCCCACTCAGGCGCAGGACGTTCGGGCTCCTCCCACTCAGGCGCAGGACGTTCGGGCTCCTCCCACTCAGGCGCAGGACGTTCGGGCTCCTCCCACTCAGGCGCAGGACGTTCGGGCTCCTCCCACTCAGGCGCAGGACGTTCGGGCTCCTCCCACTCAGGCGCAGGACGTTCGGGCTCCTCCCGCTCAGGCGCAGGACGTGCGGGCTTCTTTGCCTTCTTAGCACCGCCCCTCCTTCCCTTCTTCGGGACCAGCAGTTCCACCTCCTGCCATGGAGGGGGTTGGTCGGGTGCTTTGTGCCCGACCTTGCCGACGGCAAAGCACCACTCCTCCCCTTTGAGGCAGGTGAGGCAGGTTTCCTGATCCACCTGCGGCGATGGTATGGCCTTCAGGTGGATCCACTCCTCCGCAGTCTCCACCTCACCTCGATCAAAGGCCTGCACAAAGAGGGGGTCTTCATATGGGCACACCTCAGGGAGGTGCCCATACTCCAGGCAGGCGAGGCACCATGTAGCCCCTCCTTCCTTCAACTCCCTCTGATGCGCATGCCACCTCTCCATATAGGCGTCCACTTCATCCATTTTTTTTTTTTTTTTTTTTTTTTCAAACACAAAAAACACTATTTGAAAAAACGAACACGAAAAAAACTTCCTTTGCTGTTCCTGGTCCGGCTGTTGGAGGCGTTGTTTGTCCCACGCAGGACACCATATGTGGCAGTCTGGCTCGCAGTGGGGATGTGGATGACGTCACGGACCAGGAAGTAACTCAAACCAAAACAGTGGATGGGCGGTTGAAGCTGAGTGCTGGTGCACTCAGCGTATTTAATAAACAAAACAAAAACAAAAGATTTAACAAAACACCAAACAAAAGGGCACGAGGGCCGAACGAATAAACAAACAAGTAAGTTTCGTGCTGGATACTCCAGCACGTTTTAGCAATTGTTTTCTTCCTCTCTCTCTCTCTCCCGTTCTCCACTCTCGAACACTCCACACCCCGAGTGCATAGTGCTGCTGGTTTATATACTCTGGCCGAGGGATTTAACTAGTTGGTAATTATCTTATTATCCCCCGGCCAGAGTCTGCACGCGTTTGGTAAGGATGCATGACTGTCAGCTAGTTAAATAATCAGTAGCTGATCAGCCATGCATCCTCACGAGGTTTTTAAATATAACAATAAAAGACGCGGCGCTTTTACCCGCGCCGCAAACAAAAATACAAATAATAATAAATAGGGGCGGGACACTCCGCCACACCATTGTTTTACAATCAACAGATACAGCATAACTGCATTAGTAACGGGTGCAATTGTATTGACTTTTGAGATTTCATATCACCCCACTGGTCAGTAGCAGGGCTCTTGTAATTTGTTACTGGGATTTTGGGGGTCCACTGGTCCCACAACGCAGCAGGACAGTGGCACATGCTTCCCTGCTTATATCATCTGTTAAAGCCTGGAGCTCTGACTGCATTTGTTCTCATTTGAGTCACAGTCTTGCATTGACGGTGATGAAACTAAAGTGACACTAGCTCCCTGGCCTGCACTGTCAACTGCATCATGTTTAATTCAATGTTAATGGAAAGTTGAGGACCCACTTGGGAACTTATAGGGGGCACAGTGTGCCCCTCTCTCTGCCAGAAAGCTTTTTTTTCCTTACTAAATCTGTGAATTAAATTTCATTTGATTTTCTTAAATACTTTTTGGCACTGAACCAATTTAGCAAGGATATCCTTCAGCGGAGTGCTGGTCACTCATAGACAATCATTTTCTCTAATAATACATATTTATATCTACACCTTCCTAATATTTAATGCCTGCCCCGTTTAATGTCTTATCATATGGTGTCGGGTATGGTTCTCTATTTACTGTTTGTGCTTAGATCATATTAAAGCAAATATGCGTCCTGAAAACCATTTTTGCAAAGAATAGTAAGTAAGCATGGCAAATAATGATCTCAGCAGAATGGATTGTAAAGTTTCCATGAACACTATTTTTTCTTGATGAAACCCTTGATGGAACTATTAGCAGACTACATCAATACTAGCAATGGCAAACGCATATTGCACAGTGGCTCAGATACAGAAGCACACTACTAGTGATATGGCTCCATGCTACCAGGGAGGTAGTGTCACTTTAGTTTAACCAGTGTGCATTAATACACAATATTAGTATGCTATGTCAAAACCAATACCTTATACAACTGTAGCTTCAACTGTGTGGAAACAAACATTGATGTGAATGCCTCTAAGGAAAGTCCTAGACTTCAGAAGTTAACGACAGACTGCTTCACAGTGAGGTCTTAGATATTACCATAATCCATCACCAGGGATTCAGAGGTCTGTACAAAATGAGGGCTATTTTGGTTTAACAAGTAGGTGTTTCATAGCTGTTGTGACAGGTTGGACGTATTTTCTTTTATTTCAATGTTAGAGCTCTCTGGAATAATGGTGCAGTTCTCCTTTCATGACATATTTTCAATTGCTTGAGAAAGTAGAACTGCCATGGAAGGGTGGAGAGAGACTCTGTACCGTATATATACCTTGCTGTCTTTCAATGGGGGAGTTCATAGACAGTGGGTTTCCATGCTGACATACGCAAACCACAAACTTGGCTCGTCACTGGTGGGTTTCTACACTTGATGCTCTGCCTTAGCTAGTCTTCATCCTTGACAGATTCCAAATTCTAATCCTCGATAAGATTCTAAGACAACCAGACTCCTGGGAAAATGAAATACATGCTTAATTAATGAATTCATTAACTAGCTTTTCAATTCATTCATTCAGTCATTCATACATTAATCAAAGACCAACGACTGGCGGCATGTACCCCTGAATGGGCCAATCTCTTGGATTGTGCAGGCCCTTACTGTCAACAAGTCAACAAGGCTTTCCTCAGTCTCTTGTATAACTTGACACGTCATTTGTTTTCAGGCTGTTTGTGTATCTTGTATGACTGCCATGAACTGTGCAGTGTGATCGCTGCCAAGACTGAGCTTGCGTTGTATGTCTTACAGCAGGACCTTTATAGAAACAAGATGGCCTCAACTCATCAAGTTTTGTCTGGATTGGGCGATAGCACAGTTCAGTTGCAGTGGTTCTGTAAGTAATATTACCTACAGACAGAACGATCCCAGACATAGAGAACCATGAGTTGTTGAGGACCTCTAGCATTTCAGGTAGCAGCTGTGATGATTGTGTGTGTCCATATCTAGTCGATTGCTTGGAGTTTGCCTTTTCAACAGTTCCTAGTATCCATTATTACACATACTTTTTTATTTTAACAGAAACATTTAAATTGTAAATGTAAAGTGCAAGTTTTTAGACTGATACTTAATACATGTAAATGACTTATAATTTCTGTAGTTTTTTTTCCTTTATGATTTTTTAAAAGTATTTAAATATAAGCATAGTCAATTGAACATATTCAGTTAGAAAATAAACTGCATTTTGAACGAGACAGTATTCCACATCCTAAAACGGAGAATGGGATTCATTAAGAGAGGGGGGTATGACAATGAGATCCTTACTGTAAAAAACATTGCGGTAAAGCAGCCCTCCGAGGGTATGGGAATCGACTCAGCAGGGTGTTACCAAACCTCACAAAGGTACTGCAGGCGAGATTACGTTTCTGTTAAGCAATGTCAGTAAAGCAAATTACACAAAATGACTAAAGAAGAGCACGGGAATGGGGCCAGACCTGGAGGAATGAAAAAGCCATGCTCCAGCGCATTGTCTGAAAACGATAATAAGGAGCGAGGCGTGTGATTGCCTCCTGTCCCAACACATTCTGACATGCTTTAATGATAATGCCATGAAACAAATGACACAATACAGCAGGATGCTCTGGAGGTCACTGACTGGTTCTGCAAATGCCAAACACTGTATTTTTTGGTTGTCTGTTTAATTAGGATCTTGAAAAAAGAGATTCATCTCATTGGAATCTTTGATATCCACACACACTCAGACAGATCTAACTACCACCCAGCCTTCAAGCTCACCCTGGTTAACAGAAACAATATTAATAAGTGATTACATTTAAGATAGTACATTAAAAAAATTGAATCAAATTTGATTGACTAACGTCACAGCACAGGGAAATAACGCAGGTCCTACAGAATCTGCTAACACCAGTTTACAGCACATTTTCTAACATGTAACAAATCCCATTTCAGATAAGGCAGTGGGTTGGTCCGTAATTATATAACTGCTTGAAATAAATGAAGATTTAAATAGGAACCTTGACAAAGATGCGGTGGAATATTGATTGAGAAGATTACTGGCTAAAGTTTAAGGTCAAAGCCACCTAGGTCTGAATGTAACCATAGTAATGAAATTGATTGGGATGAGGAGTGTGACAAGCAGGAAGAGTCAAGCTCTTAATGTAAGGAAGCAAAAGTGCCACCTAATAGGGGTCAGACATACCAGATTATCACAAATATGATATTATGCGTGCATATTCAAGGAGGCGCTTATGCGTGAATATAGGCACGTGGTATTGTTTGCAGGAGAGTTGAAGCAAAAGACAGAACAAACGAAAAGCATTAAAAACAAAAGATACTACACCTATGTCCCTTTATCATTCATCTAGGTACTGTATACTTTTAATAATGTATGTGCGTTTTCCAACTTGATTTCATTTTGAACTTATTAAAGTTAATTTGATTAATCTCATGCTTGTGCGAACCTAATTAGTGGGAGCTTAATTCCTTGAAATGAAATACCTTTTCTACCTTGAGTCTGAGCTGAAAAAAAGTCGCAGGACTGGATGAAGACTCAGTAAGCTGTAAGAAGAGTTGCTGCACATGTATGTCAGGTATATACACAGGTGATATGAGTTTAAAGGGTCTCAGAGCTGCGCAGATTGGAGTCCACATTGGCACCTGACCTGGCAGAACTGTCTGAGGAAGGTGAGAGAGATGAGAGGGTGTGTGACTGATGAAGGCAGCAGTCAGCGTGCTGGAGTTTGAATCAAAGCGCTTCAAGATTCCTCCATCTCTCTCTCTCTCTCTCTCTCTCTCTCTCTCTCTCTCTCTCTCTCTCTCTCTCTCTCTCTCTCCAGAGCTTCTTAGTCCCTCTATGTGTGGAAATCTCACAAAGGAGATTTGGATACATTAAAAAAAGAAAAAAAACAAATAGTCCACGAGGTTCCTGAAAACCTTCTCACCAGCGTCTAGAAGCTGTATCCCTACGCACCAGAAGGGGGGACTACTTTCCAACAGTTCATGAAAATAAAAATAAATTTAACCTTTTACTGCCCTGGGTATGTCTCTATACCTAGTTAATGCCTATGTTCTCAATGTCTGTCTGTCAGTCTGTATATCTGTTTATGATTATGCATGTGCTGTCTATTTAACCAGCCTACCACAGTGATAGCACGCCAACCAGTAAGTATCACATATGCATGCTGGCTTAGGGAACACTTACTGCACATGGAATCCTCATTGCATACCAGATATCACCTCTGGTTTCTAATCTCAGGACACAACAGGGTAATCATTCTAAAGACATTACATGCATATGTTTTATCTCCCAGCGTCTGGTTGAAACTCCCACATTCCATGGGGGTTAAGCGCTCAGGAAGCGGGAGGACAGAGAGCTGGGATCCATTGACCTAGACCTTCCAGGCCTTCATTAGCTTTTAGACACTTATCAATCATAACTGGGTTTGTCCTCTCTGCTCTGCTTCCTCTTTCACTTCACTTAGCCTGGAAATAATGGCTGGAATCCATTTATCTGCCATTTTAAACTAGTGCGTGACATTAAAGAATGATCTGCATTCTCTAAGTGTGGACGAGGTACCCTCCCAAGGATTCCTTTATTTAACTTGCCAAGGTCGCTCCCCTGTAAAGGTGCCTCTCAGACAGTAGCGTTTGGAGCAATTTCAGTTCTTTAAAAATTAATGTGTTTTTTTAGCGGGGGAGGGTCTCGTCTTTGACACATTTCCTCAAATGTGTCAGAGACGAGAACCCCCCCCCCCCCCCCCCCCCCCGCTGGATATTATCGACTTGCTGTGAAGGATGCTGCTGGTACACTTGCTAGTGGAATTGTCTTTGGATTAGAAGGACACCAGATTGAATCTTTCCTTATCAGATCGTACCATACAGTCAATTCCCTTACAAAATAATATTCAATGCAGTGCCATGGCACTGGCAATGGCAAAGCAAGGGTATTGTACCAAGCGCAGCTACAATAGGGTGAGACGTTGGTTGAGTGATATCACATCAGTTGTTTCACAGTGGTAAAGTGATGCAATCCAGTGCAATTATTGTACATACACAAACATTTACCCAAGTAGACATTGAGATTCAAATGATCCTATGATTTCATGACTATTATTTAAGTTACCACATGATATCTGTATGTGAAGTGAAGAAAAAACACATTTAACTTTTAACAGTCTTACGTTATGAAACTTATACAAATAGTACCACTCACATGATAAACATATGTTAAGAACCCCTGATGTGGTTATCATATGTTATAATCCCCTATGTGAGTTTCATGGTTTTATTTCAAAACAGAACTTTTATAATGTTTAGGGTTTGACAGGGAAAAGTAATCTTGTATCTTTATTATGTATAACACCGGCACATCAAATTTCCATTATTACATATTAGAATAAATAATTAGGTATCTAGATACATAATTGAAAAGCTCCCTATGAAACAGAACTGCATACTCAATAAAGTCAAGCAGGGTTGAATTTAAAAGCTGTTGGTCTTCGTACTCCAGTAGTTAATGATAACCCACTGTCAATCTGGATAGCATTAGTAGAATAATTCAAGTAGAAGACTACCTCTGTAATAAAGACACAGGAACTAGTGTTACCTTTGAATCAGATGGGTGTTTTAACACACTACATTTCTTTTTTATATTTCACTGCATTCCACGCACTTGATTTCTATTTAAAGTGTTCATGATTATTTTATTTTGTAACATTAATGGAAGTACATTTTGGGTGGGGGTGGGGGGAGGGGTATGTCAGGCATTTGCAATTCATATTACCCTACATGATTACATTAGGAGTGTGTTCTGTCATATCTGATTAATGTGGCTTGTTTTCTTCAAAACCAGATTAAAATATGAAAACTGACAGAAATTAGGCTATTGCTATCAATTTTTTATAATCCACTCAGAAAAGAAATGACTTGGTGTATAAAATGAAACACTCTAAAATTCAGTAATCGGGAGTTAGAGACAACAATAGTGATCACTGTTTGCATTTTTTTTTCTTCCAGTTTTAGGGGACTTTGAAGTAACACAGCTGCAATTAGGGTAAAATGTTTCCATTCTAACGAGACTAGATTTATGGCATTGATGGCGTATAACCAGATTTAAAAGTTTCATTAATTTAAAAACTCAATTTCTCCTTTTCATACAGTTTATGTCTCATGAAATTATACTTGTAATCTGTAGCATAGACTAAAAATGATATCTATGATTACAGAGATAGATTACCCTTGAAAGAGGCCAGCATGTGACGGGTGAGCCTATATTCACATCTATCACATTTCTAGCTATGTCTGGTGAATTGTGCATCCTATTTTGATTAAACTTGGTTTAGACAGACCCTAGCACAAAGTCATGGTGACCCAGTTTTGTATGAGTAGTGACCTCGGCCTTGTTGTGCCAATCCAGACTACTGTATTTCTCCAGAACCAGATTCCCGAATTTGGTGAAACTTTGCATGGACATTTACTACAAGGCCTAATATCACATAAAGCTCAGGTGGCAAATTCTATTTTGGAAGGACTTGTCTACTTTTGATTAAACAATGTTGTTTGAGGGTAGATGTTGGAGATTGTTTGTCAGGAGGCTCTCTACCACATGCTATGGATGCAGTTCGTGGTGACCTACACTTTTCAGCATACCTGTAGCCTGTTATGTAGAGGGAGTTATGTGTCGTAAGTGAATTACCTTGTTAGTATTCAACAGGTAGGTCCCAGTTACTGTAGTGCTCTAATCTGAAATGATACCATGGACAGTACCTGCCACTGGCATCCCATTAATTGCACTTCACAAATTAAATAAGAGGTGTCTAATGGAGAAGTTCTGAAACTTTTTTAATTTAAAAATGATTTTTTATCTTAAATATATAAGTCGTTTTACAACAGAGAGGTTTCCCCGGTTTAAGTACCACTGGTTTAGCACACCTCTAATGGAACGGTAAACGCTTGGTACGGTATGCAAAAATACCAATGGCAAATCAATAACCTTTCATAATGGGGACAGCTGGGCACAGCTGCTCTGCAGTTTGGTGGCTTGTACAGATCACACAGTAATTCCAGATACAGACTTTCAGAATTACTGTAATTGCCCAAGACTTAAAAGGGTAATGTTTTGCATGACCCAGGTGCACAAAGGGTGAAACAGATAGCATATTAAGAAGAGCATAACATTAGCAGTCAGTGTCTGGCCACCGGTAAATAATGGGCTTAATGTTAATCACTGCAGAGGGGAGCTGAGCAAAATGGATTCAAATTAAAATACTAGATACGCTCACATTTAGGAAAACCCTAGATATTGATCATGACTAATCCCTGAAATCTTCTGTAATTTAAATTTGAACCCAACACAGCTAGCTCATATTACAAATTTGATATTTCCACTACAATACAATGCACGACCATTTCAAAAAAGTATTGTACCCAAAGCTACCATGCCTCTAAGATTTAAGAGTGTTTTTGTCTTCTGCTCTTAATCAATGTAATTAATCATAAAAATAATGACAGCTATTCTAGAGATTGGTTGGTTAAAAACCTCATCACATGACCAAAAATAAATCCAACTATTGCCCCTGTGAAGCTGTTTACGGTCAATAGTTTCTTTACAAACTCCCTCACATTACATCATCACGCTGAGTCTCCTTCCTCTCTCCACACAACAAAGTAAAACAGCGGATAACAGAAAACGAATTATAAAATATACTACAAAACAAAAATGCTGCAAACACTAAAATCATCGTTTAGCGTTTTCTGACTTCCTAAAATTCAAACAAATCCAACTCAACGATGTAAAAGAATACGCCGTTCACAAACTCAACCGACTCCTCCAAGAATTCGATGCTGCATTGAGAAAGTCAGACGGAGAGTTCTGTGCCAGAAAAACTTTAATAACTATGCGGTATGGACTTAAAAAAACACGACTTTCTTGACTGATTCATAACACAATTACGGACTGCAGACCTCGGCTCATAGTGGGGATACTAAAGGCCCCTTGGGAAGAACGCCTTGGGCCTTATAGCCCTGTTGGTAACTATAGTTCTTCAGGGGGCATAGCTTCCCACTATACACCTACTCTCCAGTCCATATATATATATATGTGTGTGTGTGTGTGTGTGTGTGTGTGTGTAAAAAATTCTGCAAATATGTATCTGTAAAAAATAAATAAGGTTTTTCTTTTCATTACATTTTCAACATTGCATTCGCATATATTAGGAGAGGCCAACTGTGTGAATAATATTATGTATGAAATGCCAATTCTTAATACTGAATAATGGCTCCAGCATTTAAGATAAGTTTTCAACAAGAATGAAATGACAGCACAGTATTGCTGAATAATAATTACCATCTGCCATATGACACTGTTTTATATACAAGGACAATCTTCCAACTACATATACTTTTTTTTTTTCCTGGATAGTATGAAAAGAACAATTTAACTTATCCCCAGCTGCAAATGAAGAGTCTGGCTACACTGTTGAGGAATGGCTCCCTCAGAGGACATTTACAGCCAGCCATTTCTTAACACTCAAAAGTGTATGCGGTAAATGAAAATCGCTTCAAATCTATCACAGCGTTACTGCGTTGTTGTTTAGTTTTCCAAACTCCTTGAAGTTGTAACGTTTCCTTAGAGACGACTGAACAATACCAATAGGATACCAATATGAAACCAGTGTCTAACCCAGAAAAAACCATAGCGATGGCAACACTATGAAATTGTGACAATGTTAACTCAGTTTTCAGCCTCATACCATGGACATTATCTGTCTTTGTACTGCCACTGCCCCTTAGAACAGAACCATTGCATTCCGCTATGAACCTCAAACCCCACAACAAGAAATGAACCTAGCCAATACGTTGGGGTAGTTTCAAATGGACATTACAATGGGCGAGTGAACAGACTAATAGAATCAAGTTTATCTGCATGAGAATGACTTATCAAACCACTAACCACATCACCAATGTTTAGAAGAATGAATGTAGGTCTGAGGTTTGCAAAGGTCATTCAGTGTAAGGAGAAACCGGGGGTCAAGACTGGGTCATCATGAATAAAGTCCATTAGAGTGACCATTCAAACTGGTATGCCCTGAGAGTCACTACATCTCATTGCATTACATACCGGAAGCTATACAGATCAAACAAATCTTACAAATAAGTTCTGACCAACATGAATACGTCCAGCTATTGTGTGCTCTGCTTCCATCAAAATAGGCATTTAGCTCCAGGACCGTGTTTATTCCTCCTGAACCCTTGCTGTCCTAATGGACATTTGCGGTGTCAATATGGGCCTCCTGCCATCAGTGATTCTTGGACAAACCTGTTCCTGCATCAAAGAGAAATCTTGATCCAATCTGGGCAGTCCAGCCCTTCATCTGGCATTGCCTTCTAATTGGTCAAGGTGTGAATACTATATTGGTATTGACTTCAGTTCTACTCTCTGACAATATTGACCGAAACAATTACTGGCAAAGGCAATTAGATTTGGATGTCAGATTGGTTTGAGCCAAACTGGCATTTTGAGGGCTTCTTTTCTTCAGTTTGAGCTTTTCTTTTCAACAGCACAGGTACTTCATGTACTGCAGTTGTTCATAGCCAGGGGTTTTAATCTACTTCCAGGAAAATGAACTTTGACCCGTTTTTGTGGTGCTAAGCCACCGAAGACAGCATTTAGTGATTTCTATATTTCTATTGGGAAAATTGATGCAGAAAAAAAAAAAAACTTTCACGTAAAATTATAGCATGTGGATAATTGAGAAGTTTAAAAACATGAATCAAACTGCGCTGGTCCCTAAGGAGCCGGTATTGAACTATCTTATAAAGGCCCCAAGTATTCCACTGATGATTTATTGCTAAATCCCAGTATTTTTCAATACATTATAGTTTTTAAATTGTGTTTAAATTGAGTGTGGAAGAGCAGAGGCCATTAGGAGATACAGAAATGAAGATTATATTTAAATATTCATGCATCCAGTACCTTATTATTGAATCTGAACACTAACAAAATCAATATTAAGTGCAGTTTGACATAAATTTATTTATGAATTTCGACTTTCTAAGTACTGTACTTTTTTCGCTCAAAAATTGTGAGTATAATGTAGTAATGATATCAAAACAAACTGTCAGGGTGCATTAGCCCGGGAGCTTATGAACCTGCACATAAAGGAACTCCAGAGTGTCCATATAAAAGTGCTTAGTGGGCAAAAGCAGTCTCTTTTCTCAAACATTAGTCATTATAAGATGCTGAATTACAGGCTGTGCATTCTGTTGTCATCAGAAGCAGCAGCTGCCTGTGATAGTTGTAGAAAGGCAGAGCCCTCCTGTTTGTCAAAAGACCGATTTTATAAAAATAACATTGATAATTAACTGTTCACCAGCATACTTTTATGTGTTTGTGGTGTATGTTCACATAAATTATTAGCTTGGCATTAAAATAATTTTTAAAGCGATACATGGGATCTAAATGCATGCTGCTGTAGAGAAATGCATGCACTAATTGTTAGGTTGATCTAAGGGGAAGTTGGGGTCCCAGAGTGGCTCAAACTGTTAAAGACATGGCTATGTGGTGGGCATGGCCATGCAGTGTGGTGTGCAGCGAGTCATACAGTCAGGGGAGCGCAAGTTCACATTTTGGCTGTGCAAAGTCGCTGATCTTCGCTGGGGGTTCCACAGATAGTGTTGCATTGGCTCTGCCCCTCCCAAGGGCCATGGAGTCATCTGACCGTGCTACAGTGGCCCCTACTAAATTGGGCAGAAAAAGTGGATAAAATAAGGGATGTCTTATTAACCATTGAATACTCCATTTTCTTTGACCTAACCTGACATATCTTGGCTTATGAAAAACATACCCTGACATGGCTTAAATGAGTAAGAGACCTCCTCCCCCCACCTTTCGGATATAGATTTTTCCAATTTTCTTTGGGAAAAAAAAAACCTCTGGTAATCTAAGCTAAAAGTCTTTAAAAGCAATTGGTCTCTACAGATGTGCTGTGGTCTTTAAGGCAGGTTTCACTGTATTAGCAATAAAAAAGAACTATATATTATTCTCAGAATAGCTTAGTGAGCAGAATCTGTGCCTCTAAACATAATTCAATTTATATTAGAATTTCCATACATGCATTTCCTTTTTACTGTCACTATGCAAAAATGGTGCTTACTAACAAATAATGTATAATGTTCTGTAGCAAGAGCATCAATAACCACATTTAGGCTTAAAACGAAAATGCAAAAAGGGTGTGTAAAGATGGGCCATATAAAATATACAATGCATTAAACACGAAAATGTCAAAAATATAAAGCTGTCTCCACGCTTGAGAGACAGCAGCTCATTTATCTCCCCTGGAGTAAAGTGCAAAGAAAATAAATATGATCCGTTCTACTTCTGTATTTCATTCACTAGAATGAAGTACGTTTTTGTTTTACAGAAAATCCTTTCAGCCGGAATTTAGGAAGTCAGGATGATATTAGTGTTGAATAGAATGGAACCTGAAAGGACAGGCTTTATCCTTCTGGGATTGTGTACTGGTTATCCATGACTGGAGAGGGATATGGTAAAAACAACTAAAACCCTGATTTAGAGGAGAATGCGTTTATTCTACTTACCATTGCTATGTCACAATACAGATACACAACTGTTACCACTGGGTAGCATCAACTGGCCTTGGGGTAGATTTGCCTCTTAGTACAGAACCACTACATTGCCATTGAAGATCATTTGTAAATGGAAACCCATTTTAAAGATTTATTACAGTACTCCATAGAAAAATCATGGTAAAAAAGGCAGGATCAGGCATATTCAAAAGTAATATACTAACAAATCCTGAAATAAATAAATATCATTTTTTATTGTATGTATAGTAAATATATGCATTTTAAAGCAAAAAAAACACATTGCAGTATTCTTAATCTGTAGCTACAGTGATATTTTAGGTCAGGTTGACAGTGGAGACCCCTGAAACCTTTCAGAGAGACCCCTTGTTAAAATTGCAGAATTCCAATGCAAACATACAGTAGTAAACATTTAAAGGGACACATGTTTGGCCTGATCATTACCAAACCTACCAAGTTTACACGCCTACATATTAAACAATAAATTAATACATACATATGCACATACAAAAATGAATCATGCTCACAGCCTGTCATATATTAGGGTGGGCGTTCGCTTACCAGCAGTCATTCACATGATTTTGACCTTCAAATATCTTAATTATGCATGAACACAAAGCAATATTCCCTCCTATCAACCCAGCGAACGATACTTAATTTTATTTGGCGCAGATGCATAATCATATTTCCTTTTATTATTACTTATTAAACTAGAGGAAGCCTCACTTGTTATAAGCAAACTTCCTGTGCTCGTTTAAGGAACCAAAACTAACAAAAACCAAAACGACTTCCTCGTGATTAGAAAAGAAAATCTCCCGCTGTGATTTAATAGCCATTGTGACCCCCAGGTGGCAAGTCATAATTCGCCTTTGAAATTGTAAAAGTTAATTGGGAACCCGTTAAGGTATTTTGTGAAAACTGTTCTATAGTGTGTCATGTTTTCAAATGTAATTATAAATATGATACAAGATGGGTGCGGAGCATAATAAAAAGCCAATCCATTGACTAATGAAGGTCCATTGTAATGAGCGTCATTGTTTTTTTCACTGCTCCCAAGTGACTTGTACTCTTTATAACAGTCCTGTGGGAGTGATGTACCTAAACCGAACCAGCTGGGAAACAATCAGCAAGTACTCACTCCCTACTCTGTGTGAGTGGAGTAAGCTATACCAATGTGCTTGAACAACTGCTCTTCATCTCTGTTTAAGGGGCACGATGCACACTCCTAATATCGTATATACACTGCTGTACAAAAGTCTTAGACATTTTGCACATTTTTTTTTTATATTACCATAGACTACCATTTTTTTTTGGACGCTTCTCGCACCCCCCCCTTGGATTGCTTCACACCCCCCCTGTTGAGAACCACTGGGTAAATGTGATGGATTAGCTACTACAACACTTCATATTAGCTGCTCATGTATAGTTTACTTTGAGTTGTTGTGATCACACGTTTTTGAAGATTCTGATCAATGTGAATTAAAGATTGCTAAATGACCAGTTTGGTTTCTTCTCACCCAAACTAAGCTGTATTAATAACAGTCAAAGTTGTTATAGTAGTGGAAAACACTAGTGGAGGCTTTGAGTAAATTGTTGATAATCATAACATTGATATATATTGTAACTCCTGAATGTGTCTAAGACTTTTGCACAGCAATGTAATTTGTCATGATTTGTAAATGCAGTTTCCAGGACACACACTGTAGTGCCAAAAATAGTTCCAGAACCTTTGGAGATCTGCCACTCAAATGCTGACAAGGGCCAACACTCCCTAGCTACTGAGATCAGCCAGAGCATCTCTCTCAGTCAAGCTAGTAGGAGTTCCATTGCCCTAATTGTTCCATTCCATTCCCTCCCCTTTACTGCAGCACACTTCACTGCTGCAGGCTGCGGGCATTAGTTATCAGAGCTGAAGTAGACAGCCAAGCTTCTCCCATTGCAGTACATGATGTCCCGATGACAAAGCATGTAACTCCAGACAAGAACAGTAGCCAGGGAATAAGCGTTTCCCACAAACTTTTCAATTAGCCAAGCGTCTTTTCTGCTAATTCAAATGATTTTGGCATTTTTCAAGAGGGCACATGTAATATTTATATAACTTCCATTCTTTTGGTGCTTTTTTTCACCCTAGCCAGTCCTTCCCAGGTGATTTCCTGCACTCTCTAATACTCTAATTTACCACACAAGCCATGTCAGAAATCATTGTGGAGCAAAGTTGGTAATTATATGTAACATCAGTCTGATGTGAAAAACACTGAAAAATTTAGCAAGAGACAAATGGAAAAATGCATGCTGAAACAAGAAAAAGGGACAACTTCACTTGTCATCTTTTTTATTTATTTATTTTAATTTAGTCGTCACCAATGGTTTTTACCCTGGTTTTCTCCACAATTTGGAATGTCCAATTATTATTTTTTATCCCCTTTCACTGCTGCAACCCCACAGCGACTCACGCTGAAACACGCGTCCTCCGAAACTTGTTCCTGCCAATCCGTCATTTTTCGCTCTGCGAATACACAGCGAAGCCATCAGACCTATAGTTAATTCAGCGCTGACATGTCGTAAAGCACATATTTCTGAAAGAATTCTATTTTTAATGTTACTATCACTCCTTTTTGCATAGCTTAGTTTAACTAAGAAACAGCCTAAGGCGTGTTGCAAATCTGTAAAAATGCACGGAAAGACTGACTCTGAACTGAATGCTACCATTTAATTTGCACCATTGTCCATTGGCACATTCATCAAATTCATCTAAACTTTGATCAGCCTTTTTAAGCATGCAGGTTGGGGCAAATAGCACTAAATACAGTTTAGAGGAAACAATTGGCAGCGCCTATATTTAATAATAGCAAAGGCTTATAGTACTGCTGTCTGTGAGGATTGGTGGAATCCTGTATAACTCTCTGTGCACTATTGCAGTCAATACAGTTTGCTAACTCCCTTCATTCGATGGAAGTTCAGTAGGAACAACACCCCTTTCCACACCCAGGGCATTTTGGCAATTATAGTATTAAATCATTTTTTCTAATGGAACATTCACTATAAACCCCCAGGTAAAGATTCCAAGTGCAGGGTTCTCTTTTTGTGAGATAGGTACAGATACAGATACGGTATAACAAACCCCAACTCAGCACCAAAATAAGTCTGATCTTTGGGGGTGTTCCCATGTGTCTTTGTCTGAGAGTACCGTCCGGGCTCCTACTGGCTAAGATACTTCTTTACCATCTCTCTTGAGCTTTCTTTAATTTAATTCCAGGAAACACTTGTTACAGGTACTCTATAATTACCCTATACTGGTAAATCATTATCTGTTGTAAATATTATTGACCCTGTGTAAACCTGTATCTACTGTGAGAGATTTGTTAATGACTTATAATTGAATTAGATAGATGTCGGCAGTGTTTTTTATTTTTAAACTGTATACTGAAATACTTATAGCATTCAGGTTTTCCATGTCTATCTGCTATACACATTAAATACGACGAAACTTTATATAGTTTCCCTATACCTTTTTATACCAGTGACGAGCATAAAACAGTGGCCAAAATGACCTCCCCTTTAAAATGCTATTGTTTACCAGTGCTCTTCCCTGTTTGTTATTTATTTCAAAGTTTCTCTTAACTCTCTATGGAGCTATATTTCACTTCGAAACTTACCAAGCAGGCTAATTATTTATCAGCACACAAAGTGCATGCTTAGTTCATTTCTTCCTTGTGCATTATGGCGAGTGTGCATTTGATGATTTAGTACATTAGCAGCATTAGCAATAAAAAGTAAAACATCTTTTTTTTTTTTAAATCCTGCTTCAATGAATAGGTTATTTGGCCTCAAGGCTTGTTAAGTGAACAGAGACCCCCCTATGAGTTCATTTTTCTCGGCTTAGGTTATGTATGCAACACACTAATTGAATTTCAATGTAAGTTGGAATAAAAATCTTTATTACACTGCTTTTGATATAAATTGTATGTGATCTGACATACACCTTTTAAGCAATTAAAGATCAGCATTTCTTTAACTTGTTGTTTTTTTAAAAAGATTTGCATTTGTTTTTGCCTGTTTAAATCGACTGACGCATGAGGGAAACAAAAGATATATGGATCAGAAAGAACAGAAAGATAACTACGCGAGGGAGGTCTTTGTATTGAACTAAACAGAGTCAGTTCTATGTACTGCCATCACTTATATGGAATCTTCAAAACATGAGCCTTTTTATATAATTTACAGACAGAAATAAACTACATAGACTAACATGCAATGTCGGAGGCTTGATTTTAACTTTGCAACCTTTATTCGTTGTTTAAACAACGGTGATACTGAAATCCATCAATTGAATATAACTCAAGGTCATTTTGTTCTGCCATTTTACACACTGTTTGGCCTTAAATAATTGCACACTGTTAAAAGAATTATTGTTATTTATTATTTTTATAAAAGCTATTTAATAGCACTGAAAGAGTTCATATAAATATATGATGAACCGGTAACATAAAATGCATTTCAAATACCGAAATTAGAAAAATCTCTTTTTTTGTAGAAATGATCCATGTTTACTATGGTCTTCCATGTCTGCCTATGCTTTACCCATCACTACACTTTGCTATGCTTTAACTGTGTACACCACGGTACACTTTTACAAGGGGAGACTGAATTGCTGCTTGTGTCTTGTTTTTATGACACCGATCCTGTTACTGTGGTAGATAGCTGACCACTACAATGTAGTTTAAGGTTTCTTTTTTAGCTCTGGATTTTAAGATAAAGGCTATAACCAGCCCCACCAACTGACTTGAGTTACAGCTGACATTTGGCTGCCTGCCATACAGTTTAAAATTAGTGCAACGAATTCAATAGCAGGGATAAAGTAAACATTTATATAAAACTGTCATGTTGAACATTTCAATGTAACATTTGCACTATATATATATATATATATATATATATATATATATATATATATATATATATATATATATATATACTGTAGGGTTTACATATGTATATGCATTTACATATTGCATACAGGCCATCCCTTGTTACTTAGTTATTGTTGAGCGTAAATCTCTTCCCTGCCTTTCAAATTACATGATGCCATTTTTTGACATATAATAAAGATGTACTGTATAATGTTACGGATTTGCATTACATTAAATGTTGTGTACAGCAGCAGTTAAAAAAAAAACTATAAATATGTGCAAGGTCTTCAAAATAAAAACATTCAAAACATAAGGCTAAACAGAAACCAGCTTGTATGCCTATTGACGAACACTGTGAGAAAGTGAGATTCTGCCCCGCACAATTCACAAACTAAAGACATGGAATAAAGAGGCAGACAGAAGGTCCTCTGCTATCCCTATCTCATAGCACTTCACTGGAGAGTGTGACAGACTATGGTTGTGTTTGCCTCCTCTTTGTCTCCATCTAGAGCATCGGCTGTGCGACGTGGAGCCTCAGGACTGATATGCGCGGCAATAGAAAACCCGCTTTTGTTCAGTTTATCGTTTTAAGGATTTCGTACCTGTTTTTAGGAGTAGCGAATACTTGTTTCAGCGTCATCTGAAGGGTGGGGGGATAAGCTGGGTTGTATTTAGCTACTCCTACTCTTCTTAGAAAAAGATATTTAATGTAGACAGGCTCTTGGTGTGATGTCTCATTGATTTACCGTGACACAGAGGAGACATAGCGAATCGTTTTTTTGCTAATTGCTGTGTCTCCTATGAGTCAAGTGATTTGTTTTCCAGCAAATAGGAAATATTTACTTTTAGACCTTTAAATGCAATACTAATACTAATACTACTACTAATATTAATAATAACAAGCTTACCATTTCACAATGCAAGTATCATTTTTAATGGTAATGACTCAGGTAGCACATTGTTTTTCGCCAGGGTCCAGTTTCTAATATGATTGAACCACATGAACTTAAACTGACCTGGCCAAGGATACACATTGACTTAATTACCGAGACGAGATTGCTCTTGATCAGCAAATATGTATGCATGCTCTCTATCCCTCGCTCTAACCAGTAGGCCAAACGATGGGGACAAGATCTTTCTGTCAAATAAAAAATACCTCCTTCTGACTGACTGGTCCATTCTCCTGTTTGCATTTGTTTATGCTATTGTAAATCTGGGATTCCCAGAGATCGATGTGTATTTGTTTTGTGTTGTCTGGTGCATGGAAAACAAGCAGCTGCCTCATAATTCTACGATAATATTTTAAAGTGGGAGTGAAATCAAATAATATTTGTATATTTTATATTGTACATACAACTTATCGTATATGACTTCTTTCTTGCATTTCTCCTCTAGCCCATCCGAAATGCACATGATAAAAACCTATACTATGATAAACTGTAAACAGTACCTTGCAATGCATTATAAATACCAGGTAAGCTTCTTAGCAGTGGGGAAATGGTGTTGGAAGTGTATGTCACAAACATCAAACATCAAACACCCACACATCATAAGATAAACCTCAAGGTTAAAAAATACTGCACAATAAGCTAATTATAATAATTCAGACGCTTGTATGATGTATTTACAGACATCTAGACATCATAATTGGTGATTAAGGGAGAGAGTTGTTTCACAAAGTGAGCCGGAGATTTTAATAGGACTCGAGTGCTCAGGTATATGCAGCAGATTTTATTCCAGCTCTGCACGTTCGCTTTGCTTTATTCAGCCCAGTCACGTGGCTTAACATTCCGTCTTACCTCCTCGTGGACCGTCTGAACAAGGGGCAGTGGTCATCTTTTTTGTTTTTAGTATATCATTATTAAAAATCAGTATTTATTTTTTTTGGAGTACTGTTTTTCTGTACACTTCAGCACAGCAGCTTCAGGAATAGATCATTAATAATGTTGCTGGAAGGAAACAAAAACTGAAGTTGGATTTGCCAAAAAAGCTGAAAAAAGCGAGTTAGTGTTTCCTTTGTTGTTTGGACAGGAAGGGAAGGTTATTACAATGTAACGGGAGAGTAAATAATGTCTCGGTTTCCATAGCAATGGCAGAAACACTGTAGGCTGAAACAAAAGAGGAAAAGACAATAAATCCAAAGTTTGTCAATTTTGTTTGGTTTTTGAAAAGTGTTTTTGAGGGAAATTTGGTTTCAAAACAAGACCAGCGTCATTTTTCCATGGAGAAGGGGAAATTCAAATGTTTTAATTTAAACA
The DNA here is from genome assembly GCF_902713425.1 of Acipenser ruthenus. Classification (NCBI taxonomy): domain Eukaryota; kingdom Metazoa; phylum Chordata; class Actinopteri; order Acipenseriformes; family Acipenseridae; genus Acipenser; species Acipenser ruthenus. The sequence continues at coordinate 3,265,935 of NC_081215.1, forward strand.
GAAAAAAAAACAAAAAACTCTGCCCACTACAGTACGTGTCTATTTTCCTGGCAGTTCAGTCTTCATCTCTAATGCACACCAGCTTTTTTGTACTATAAGAAAAACGTGCACTGTTACCCCTGCCAAAAAGTATAGAAGTAAAATAAATGTAAAAAAAAGGCAGTGACGGTAGGCTCATTTAAGAAAAGTATTTTGCTGAAATGCAGGTGTTAATCATAAAAAACTGCTACTACTGATGCTGTCTTTATAAAAGTTTCCCATTGACAAAACATAGCAAAGTGTGGTAAAGCATAGGGAAGTATTGTAAGCCCAGAGAGGTATAGCAAAGCATATTAATAAAAAAAATAGCATGTTAAACTGTGGTAAATGCATACTATAACCATGGGGAAAATACAAATTTACTGAGGTATGTTTTATAAGAGCACTACTGCTGTTGTGACTACTAGTTTTAATAGCAGTAATAATAACACTAATTGGCCAGGCACTGTCATTAAGGATACATCTTCATAGATACGACCTACTTTTGATCTTGCTGTCCTAAAGATAAATATAAGAAACTGAAGATGACAACACAACTCATCTGGCAATTGAAAAATGACAGCTCGGGCTTCTGGTCAGGAAAGGTAGGGATGAGTACATTGTTTAGCAAGGGACCCCGTAACCTGACCCTCTGAGCTCTGTTAAGGATTAGAGGAACTATTCAACTGATCTCAAATCTAGAAATCCCAAATGCTTTTCCCAATTCAAACCCCCGTCGTTAATATCCCTGGTTAAGGGTCTGGCTCATGGTCAGGGTTAGGGCAGAATGATTAAAAAATATTAAAATCTAATTTGAAGCTATTTACAGTTTTGCGTAATAGTCCTCCTCCAGATAGTTTGATTCCATCCCTTGATATGTAAATTGAGCATCCAGTACCTCCTCACATTGGGAGAATAGCACAACCCCAGCCCCTGACGCGTGATCATCGCCTCTTTCAAGTTCCTTATTCATTTTTATCATGGATTCATCTTCTCAACGCCTAGGGAGAGGTGAGCTATAAGGATGGTGAGCGTCCTTATCGCAATAATACAAAGCAAACATTTGGGTCTTTCAGTGCATCTTCCCTGCTCTGCAGGTTTCACAGTGCAGAGATTATTTGGCTTTTAAACTGAGTGACATGATTATTCAGAAGCACTATTTTATCTTGACAGTTGCCGCTGCTTTGTTTGCGTTTCTCTGAAGCCCAGGGATAAAAGAGCAAGCTTCGTGAGCTGGCTTTGATTAAGATCTAATTGTTAACATTCGACTTGTCTTATTATCATCCATTTGTTGCCTTACACTGAGCAGTTAGGCTTTGTTATTGTTGGCAGGGTACTGCAGGGGGACTAATTCAGATGTAAGCGTATTACAGAAGTACTAGTTAGTGGTAAGGTGACAAAAAAAAAGCCCTGCTTCAGAAGATTCTATGTATTTGTGTATAACTGCTAGTCTTTTCAAGGCCTGGCAATGCTAGTTAATGAGACAGAGGGAATTCTTCTTGCTTGTGTGATGACTGTAGAGGACCCTGCAGTTCAGCTCAGGGATGGAGAAGACTCAGACTGAACCTCTCTCACCATATGGTGCTTTTGTCAGGGTGTGATTGATGCTCCACTAGTGAGGAGCTGTTATTTACACTGTCACTAGAATTGAAAATATTTATACAGGACATCTGCAAAGATGAAGCACCTTCCTGCCAGGGTGGGTTCTGTCAGCTTCTAAAAGACTAAAATAAGAGGGCCTTATTGAAAAGTAGGAATAACGAGCCTAATCTGATGATATAAATAAAGTTGTTTTGTTTTTTTCACGACACTTCTAAAATATTGTTAAAGCATTGAGAATATGGCCTAGTTGTTGCCTGACTACAAGGTACAGGTTTAGGGGGGAAGAGGGATTATACAGCCAGTTAAGGTTGGATAGGATAGTGGTGTGTGGTGTTTTCATCCTCAAATCACACATTTTAACCACATGCATGTACCCACAGTTTACACACACACATAAACATACATGCATCCTCAACCTCACCCTTATGAAACGTTCCCACTGTAAAAGCATAGTAAAGTGGAATAAAGCACAGGAAAATTATGGTCAAGCATTGGTAACCATTGTAAAGCACAGAAAGGCAAACCAGGGTAAACTATGATAAATGCATAGTATAACCATGGAAAAAGCATGGGGAAAGTGCAAAATTGTCTATCTATCTATCTCTCTCTCTCTCTCTCTCTCTCTCTCTCTCTCTCTCTCTCTCTCTCTCTCTCTCTCTCTCTCTCTCTCTCTCTATATATATATATATATATATATATAAGTATGCACTCAAGACCACATGGAGCCCTTTATATCTCCAAATGTACAGACAAGCTGTCCGACACACTGTCACACTCAAGCACACAATTTGGCCCTTCCCTAACAAATTAATTTGAAGGGAGCGAGAGGGGCTGTCCTCTTTGCAATTCCCTCTTCCAGTCTGGGGTTGTTTAGTTGATAACAGTGTGGAGGTGTAGCGAACGAGAGCAAACACAAGCCCTTTCATTCAAGGCACCACAGGTAACACGACCCATAGCATTAGCTGTGTCAGGCCTTCATAAACGCTTGACGTTGAGATTCCAATACACACCTGCAGCCTTTAAGAAAAGTGACCCCCTGCTGAGCCAATCAAACCTTAACACACCTCAGCAATGATGCAAACCAAGATTTAAACTAGGAACAAGAAAGAGCCTGACTCCTGTAAATATATAATGAGCTCTGTGTGGTTTCATATATAATTAAGTAACGCTTCAGTGCTGTTTGCGAAACAGCTACATCCTTAGCATCACTTATGGTGGCAGACTTTTACACATTAATTTAAACATGAAGTAGGTTATTGTCTATGTTTGGTGTTAAGAACCCATTGGGTGTCAATATTTTGCACCACCTTATGTAAAACTTACACCACTTGCATTGAGTTGACACTGTTTAAAATAAGTACTTATGCCTTCTACACTCTTCCAATATAAATAGATATAAATAATTAAAGAAACAAGGACCAAAAAGGTGTGACATCATGGAATGGGTTTGGATACGTGCTCATGGAAACACACTAAACCATGACAGAAGCTTGACTACACCATATTGTCATCGTTGAATCTGCTTGAAAATTAGTTATGAGACGCGGCTGTCTGAAGTGAAGAGAAAATTGATTCAAATAAATAATAATAAAATCCCCATACTGTATAACTTTTCGTTTTGGAACACCAGTCAGTTTTCAAGTATCCACAATTAAATGAATCCCTATGCTGAGTTTTAAGCCAGCCATGTAGCTAATTAAAGTAAATGAGCACTGGGTGCAAAGACAGACTTAAGAGTAGCAAAGAACAATATTACTAAATGAAAAACGGGCAGCTCTGATGCGTTTCTCCTTAATATGATCTCTGCTTCTGTGGCGTATTTACACAACACATGTGCACAATTAAAGAAGGGTGCTGGCAAATGTCCTTAGCAACCATCTGCATCTGTTTTTGTTTACTGTAATGGTCTCACTCTGTATGCCATGTATACATCTGCTACTGTGCTACGTAGGCGGGGTCACGCATCACTGGTTCGTAATTTCATAATTGCAAGAGAATGGGAGGTTGAGAGATATACAGCACAGCACCGAAACCCCAAATCCTTCACTTTGTCAGCTGATATGAAGCCCCACCTCCCTTGGAGCTGGATGGCTGTGGTTGACAATTGAAGAAGCCAATCACAGGATGCTGCCCAAGGCGAGGTGGGGGGCGTGTGTGTGTGTGTGCTGGTAACGGCTTCTCGCCCCAGGAGCTTGTGCTGTGGTATTAGAATTGCCATTACATACTTTCCTCAGTGCCTGCACAGTATCTGAGGTTGTGTTTGATAGGTCTGACAACAGGGGCTTAGAAGGGGGACCAGATGAAATATAAACAGCCCTCTAAATCAGGGGCTCACTGCTCACGGTTTTTTTTATGAAAAGGAGAAAAACATCTGTTAGTGTTGAAAGCATCTTGAGAATAATGAAAAAGATTCAGATTCATATCTGGGTGGGTTTTGTAATGTTAACCCCTTGTTGACCAGTAAGGATACCTTTTAAAAAAAACACAACAAGAAGCGAGTTTGGTACAAAATTATTTTTTGAGAGGATGCTATGAAATGGTGCTTAAAGGGTTAACAGGCAGTTCATGGAAACCAGCCCAACGGGATTCCCAGCCAATAGCATCCTCCTTTTGAACCAAGCCAGCCAATGAGAAAACTACCTGGGCAGTAGCAGTATTAAAATGCCATCCTTTCGAAACCTCTCCCTCAATGGGATCAATAGTTGCCATGACCGTCAACCCCACTCTGCCATCAAACTGCCAAGACATGAATGGTTTGCGCTGTAGCTGCCACTGTGGAAATGACTCCCCATTGCTGTGCTTGACTTACGGATACTTTATTGTTCAAGATCATGGTGGTTAACAGACTGAGGCATGAGGAGGAGTGTGTTATTAGGAACGCACGCTAACTAATAAACTACTGCTTTCAGTTACGGACCAATTCAAACACACTACAAAACGGGCACCACTGATTTAAATACAGGCAGAAAATGATGATTGTTTGTATTTATTTTAATTTTTTAACCCTTTAACATTACCATGTAATCTGATCCAGTTAGGACCAGAAACTGCAACCTTCTAGAAATGCCTTGTTTAATATCTTTAACACTTATCGGAAAATCAGTAAGTCCCATTTGAATAAAGGACAGAGACAGCAGGAAAAGTTTTACATACTGCGATATTGACGTGTGGTTTCAAGAGATGGCTTTCGTGTAACAGTGTGGTTTGGATTATAGCTCTGTTCGGAACACCAGGGTTGAGATATGATATATATAACGAATGGCTAACCCATTGACTAACTCTTATAAGCATAGGGTAACAGTAGTGATAAAGGGTTCACTAACAGCACACTTACAGGACTGGCCATTGCAGAGGCATCTGCATACAGAATGTAATGTCCTGCGATTCAGCATGGGCTGTTCCTCAGCAGGCTGGCAAAGGGGATCAAGCATATGGCCCATCTGCCAGATGCGAGGCACATATGTTTTGACTGAAATTAAAAAAAAACAAACACATGAAAGGGATTTTTTTTTTTTACTTTGTAAAAACTGACAGTTTTTCAGATAGTATAATGGATAAAAGGCACCACATGAAACAGGGAAGAAGGAAGTCATTGCGTTTTGTGGTGTGATGTGTTTCCTGCTCAGAAGTTCACAGAGAACATGTCGGGGGGGGGCAGGTTTTCTCCTTTTTGTTTTCCTGAAATCAAATATATCTTTAATACCATAATGTGCAATATTAAAATCAGACAGCAATAGGGAGACTGGGTTACTATTACAGGGTTCAAGAATATCCTATTGTGTGAGTATAATTCATTCTACTTAGATTACTTATCTACTTATTTCAAACACACAGGTTATTTCTGGGTTTTTAAAGTGAGATGGTTTAAGAAAAAACTTCATTTCAACAATCATTTCTGCCCCCCTCTGTCACTGCAATGGAAATGAAACATCTACATAGACAGGATAGAAATTACAGCTGCACCTCCATGTGGTGATTTTTCCAACCAATTTACTTTAAAAAAAAAATCAGCATTTGTTAAAAAAGGATGTTTTGCTTGAACAGATAGTAAAGTGTGGTAAATAAACATCTAAGCAAAACCAACGCTAGCTATAGGCAAAATGTTACGTAGTACATACTGCCCTATTGAATAACATTGCCTCAAAATGTATGGGACCTACTTTATTTCCTCATAGTTGCCATTATCTATACTTCGTTATCAGATACAGTAATCTTATCCAAAGAGTTTGATTTAGCCAGTGAGTTTAGTTAGAGATCAGCCAGCATGTTACAGCTAAAGATCAGAGAGATCTGAATATCTGTTGCACATCGGAAGACCCTATATAAGGATGGCTCTTTGCAAACTAATCCCTTTAACCTTTACCAACATCCTGTGCTAACTCCCGCGATTACAGACAAAGCCAAGATTCTAACCACAGTAGAAGTGCTTGTCGAGGTTTTTAAATTAATTTCTGACCTTTTATGAGCGCTGGCAGCATTATCACTGCCCTCCCTTTTCTCTTCTGGTTTCTTGCTTGCATTTTATACTTCAATTTGGAATACGCTGCTATTGCAAAACTTACAACATTGAGAAAAGTCTGTTTGTAAATGAATTAGCATTTCTAGATATTTCAAAGCCAACACTACAGATACGTATCCCCTTCGTGTGTTGCAGTTCACTCAAATGGCCTCAAATCAAACCATGTGACCTAAAGCAAAGGTACCAGCAGTTTATAGCATTACATTTGAAATATTTTGAATTAACATAAAAATAAGTGAAGAGCCAAAATATTCTTAACTCAATAAAGGTCGGAGTAGTAATGCTGTTAATAAAGCTAATACAAGGTAAGAAAGGGTGTTTGAATAATTTGCTGGCACTCTATTGATGCATAGGCAAGTGAAAATGTAGAAAATCCAGTGCTTCAAACATACAAAGATTCAAGTAATGCTTTTTACTAGTTATTTTCACTGACAATGTGTGCCATGTGCATGGCCTCTTTAAAGTATTTATGTAAACACTTTTAATGAATGTTACAGAAACGTACAGTCACTGAACACGACAATTAAATGTAGACTACCTATAAGGCAAAAAAAAAAAAAACAGCTACCGTATGAGAACACAGCTTTGTTTTCCTCTTTTTATTTCTGTGTTCAAAGAGCTGAAAAACAATAATGAGAACAGACTGGCATCCCCTCTGAATTTCCTCACAGATCTTTTTGTTTCTTTGCCACAGAAACTTCTGAAGGCATGCTGAATCCTGACAAAACAATACACTTCACAATAAAAAAGAATATGACAATAAAACAAGTCTCGCATGGCAACTACTGTTAGTGCAGTGGCAACAGTGGTTTGATCAAAATCTGTGTTCTTAGGCTGTTTTTTTTTTTTTTTTTGATACATTTCCCTTTTGTTTTGTCACTGTCTGAACTGCCAATTCTCATAATCGTTATACAAAGAAAGGTGTCCATTTTTTCATAAAATGTTTGGTTTCTTAGTTGGTTCATAATTATCTGGATATCCCTTCACTGAGAAAGAAAACTAAACTACAGATCTTCCAAGACGACTATGCCATTCTAGTATCTAGGTTCTCTCTCTCTTGGGAGTCACAGTGATATTACAACTTCTTGTATCAGAGACAACAGCTCTGGAGAAACCCTCTGAATAATGGCTTGAGTAAACTCCACACGAATTAAACATCTCACTTACAAAAGTGTCTGTCCTCGGGGAACATCACAGCAGACCACGATAAACCTATACCATAGAATTGAGGGAAGAAATGCTCAAATTCAATTGGAAAAATGTTTGCTGTTACATCATTAAATCGGTTGATTGAGTATAAATTCTAGTTACAGTAGCTGCAACTCTATGTAACATTAGTTGTAATGTTTAATGTACAAGGTCAATTATACCAAGCTTGGGGTTGGCTTTGTGGAAGGCACGGCCTCCTTTCTGGACTGGGATAAGAAACGGTGCCAGGGGTCCTTTTTAGGCAGGGGCTGTGGGTTCGACCACAAAAAAGAAAATGATAAAGAGCTTCCTGAAATCATCTCAGTGGATCTATCCAGCATAAATATCTGCTAATAATATGCTATAATTGTGTATATATATATATATATATATATATAGGGGTGTAATGATATACAAATGTCACAATATGATACGTATCACAAAATTATTGTATCATGATAAATGTGATTGTCCAGATTGGTACTGGTGTAACACATAATGAGATAATTGATCATTTAACAATGGACTAGTTTGATGAAAAAAAAAAAATAATAATTTAATAAGATTGGGAGGGTTTTTAATCTTTATTCGAGATCCAGTTGGAGAACTGCAATGAGCCTTGCTATGCTTTTGTTCTTGTATCATGATACAAACGATACATACCTTTAGTAGGATATGATATTTCATGTAAATAAAGCATCACAATTCAGTGCCATGCGAGGACTCATTCTACCCCTAACAGTAAATACTGAGGATACTCCTGGAATGTTTATTCCAGTGAGGAAGGCTGAATAACAGAGACGCTTCCAAACGGTGTTCTGATTGTGTAACACGAACTGTGTACAGAAAAGGAAGTTTAAACCTAAATTAAACAATTCAACGAGGAGAATTACTCACACTGTATCTAGTTCCAGCATCTGCTTATCAAAGGGACGGAATTTGGAACAATGTGACTCGCCCAGGCGTTCCGTCACTGGATCTGAAAAGATAGATTTCTACATGAGATTTAACACTGGAACTGTTTATATACACTATGCAAATATAAATACAGTAATACAGGATAATGTTGAACCTAAGCAGAATCATAATCATTGAATTATTCATTTCTCCAGAGGCATTGCAAAAACCAGTTCCTAATAAAATACTGTATATATTATGGTACCTGTAAATAGTAATGGTTTATTTACACAATCTGTAGGCCTGGAAGGACCATGCTGAGGTATTCAAGAAATGCAGGCAACAGCGCCCTCATCTGTCATAAATTTATATTACAGCAATCCAGACAAAAAAAAATAAATAAATAATAATAATAATAATCTGAACTTTCACCTTTATATTTGATTCTAAAAAAAACAACAAAAGAAGAACTATATTTCAATTGTAATGTTATATTTTATTTATATTATAGGTTGGGTCATAACAGGTCAGTTTTACATTGCAGATATCGTTGTTAGTTCACTAAAATATGAATCAGGAATGAAATAACTGTTACTCACGTCACCCGTTGCCCTGCGCGTTAGCAGTGAAACAGTAGCCTGGGAGAGTGATTGTGCAGCCCATCCATTTGTCAGCCTCCCCCCTGAACACAACACACTTTGAATCATATAAAAACAAGTTCAATCTACTGTGAAGCTATCATTACCACAGGGAGGGATTGGAAAGGCACTGTTAAAGGCACAACACAGCACAGTAGAGAGAATCCACAGTACAACAAGCATGATTGAACTTGAGGAACAGGATTAATATCCCAGTGGGTTATCGAGTGTGAAGAGACTTCTCATTGGTTATCTGAGGAATTCGTATTATTATTATTATTATTATTATTATTATTATTATTATTATTATTATTATTATTATTATTAGCACCTGTATGAACCTCCTTCCACCCCCTGCCTGTGTTGCGGTAGGACTGCACAGACAGGTTTGTTTTCTCTCTGTGTAGCGTACAGGCCCTGTACATAATCCTTAAGAATCCTTTTTAAAACTGATATAACATGCGCATAAGTATCCATGCAACATGGTCATTTATTACAAACCACACCTGTACTATAACTCAAAACACTGCATGTATGTAACTCAAAGTCATGAACAATTTTACTGGATTTATTGAGACAATTGAATAGAATACACATAGTGATAGAACGGCCTTTACAAAGGTGTTGTGTGTCCAGTTTCAATATGTGTTACGCAAAGGTGAACCCGTTAAAAATGAAGCTGGCTCTGCTTCAGATCAAATGCACCACCTTCCCTTCCCCTACTTGTGACACAAGAGGATATGGACCCATTTCCTTCAGAATCTACTGTTAAACCACACCCCACTTGAATTCCAACTGGCCTGCTTTGTATTGTACATTGGAACTGCATGTTGATTCAATGGGCGTTGAATACAAAACCTAATAGGTGATGCTAATTATTAACACTAAAGATTGAGAACTTTAGCCCTAAAAAATCAATTAAATATACTTGCACATGTTTTATTATTTTATTAGATTTGTTTGGTTTTTATTACAATAATAAAAACACATGTTACATTTCAATTTAATGAGGTATGATACAATGTATAATCCCATTAGCAGTGAATGTAATAGTAATAATAATAAACAAATCAAACTACAATAAATATAAGCCAGTTGTTGTTTTTTGTGTACACGTCTAACATTTTTTTTTAAAGAGGACTAGTGTATTGATTCTCTCATTTGCATGATCTGTAAAACTTCAGGCAGTGGTGTTATTACCTAGTGTCAGAGTAACTATCAACGGATAAAACCTGCTAGTTTATAATGTCAAGTCAGTGTCACTACAGCCTCATGTGCTCCTAACTGCAGTTGATCTTATCTAGTGATAGACTCGTTAGGATTTCACTTGAGGAGACATGAATTGTGTGGCACCACTGATTTCCAAAGAGACCTCTGTAGTATGAGGTCTCGCTGATAAACACACAGTTATTCTGTGCCGTTTGGTCCAGGAGAAACAACCGTGTTTGAATTCAATTCAATGATAGGCACAGCTTTTGGTAAGTGGTTTCGGTTCGACGTGGGACGATGACAACATTCGGCCACCAGGTAACACTGGGTTATGTCCCATTAGAAACTGGTTAAGCCAATAAAAAACACAATAATGCCCTCATTTGTTTGTTGCCTGTCCCAAAAGAAAGTGGACATTTCGAAACTGATGCTGGGCTTCACTGTGGTGACTCCTAATTTTCAGATGATGATCCTTCGTGTTCAGCAAAAGGTCTTTAACTGGTCACTGTCTGGGGCTCCGCCTGTAGATTTTCCATTCTTTGAACATCTGCTGCGCTCCAGTGGAAAGCCGTACCAGCGATGACAGACACAGCTCAAAATAACACCTGTGCTTCTTCCGAGCCAGATTTTGTGGCTTCTCCTTTCAATGTTGTACTTGAGCCAGATGGCACAGGCTTGGACTGAAGAGTAATTCCTGATATTTCTTGATCTAATAAAGCTGTCCCCATGCCTGCAGTTGCTGCTCTGTGGCTTGTATCAACCTGATTCTCTTTATTAGTTACAGCAGCACTACTTGTCATAGGCTCTGACTTGTCAGCTGCCCCCCTCAACAATGCTGGCAATGTGTCCTCTGTATTTGCTGCTGTAAATGCTGCTGCACCTGTTGTTGCTGATGCATTGAAAAGAGGATTGGGGCCTGCAGTAGTTACTGTGGAAGATATCTTTCCCTGAGCTGGCAAGTCTGATGACAATATGTTACTGGGAGAACCAGCAAACACAGAGATACTTGATACTAAAGGAGGCCGCTGTGTTGTAACCTGGGAAAAACAGGATCTGTGACTGGTTTCATAAGCTGGTGTTGTCAGTGAGGTTTTAGCAGTTAATTGAGAGACACGAACAATTGGATTCACAGGTATGGCAGGTGAAGGTGTCACCATGCCAGATGTTGGCAGCCCTTTTTTTGATTGCTGGAAAGTGTTAGCAAGGAATGGAGCTGATGACGTCCCAGCATTTGCAAGTTCATATAAATTTCCTGCTGTTTTCGTAATGGCGTCCTCTGTGGAACTGGCAGGACTGGCTGTACTGTTTTGCGCAGGATGCAAGCTTTCTGCTACACTGGTGTCATTCTCCTGCGTGATTGGAATGACACCCATAAACGCTTTCTCCACGGTGGGCATTATTGAGTCTGAAGTCGTCTTGTTTGGAGATGTGTTGAATTCAGACATATTTACTAAACTGTCCGCTATGGTTCCTGCTGATAATATCAGCCCTGAGGGGGATCCCGTTGGAGATGCGGTGCTGTGGGTCTGCTCGCTGTCAGCGCTGTCTTCTACACTTGTGCTCGTGGATGATTGCTTTGCAGGTGCTCCAGCCTTTTCAGTGGCAGACGTCGCAGATAGCATGTTTACTTCCACTGCACTAGAAGAAGCGGATGCCAGGGACAGAATGGGACTGCTTGGTTCATTGTGAGAAGTCCCCGATGTTCCCATTAGTCCTCCAATAGGTTTTGCTGCTGTCCCCTTTGAGAATCTCTGAAGCTCTGCAGCTGCCTCAGAAGTGTCAGATTGTCCAGTGCGGCCCCTGGTTGTGTGTGCAGTTCCTTTGGTTTCTCCTCGAGTTGTATCTCCTTCCACTACAGAAGTGAATGCTTCCTCAGCAGCTCCAGGCGGGCCTGCACTATGCACCCCCAACGATCTGTTCCCATGTGTTACATCACTCTCGTCTTTCGTTGCTTGCCCCGTGCTTGTCTTCACAGGAGTCGCTGCTTTAGCAGTAGCCTCAATCCCTTCAGTTATTAATGCCAGAGGATTTGTGCTGGAAGCTACCATGACATGTTCCCTACCCTCAGACTGAACTGGAATGTGTGTGCTTGTAGGGAGTGCAGCAGGAGTCAGCTCTGTAAAAGGTTGTCTGTAGTCAAGAACTGGCATTGACATCTGTGCATCGGCTCCTGCAGACAAAGGGTATGAAAGGCTGAGTTCAGAAGGCACTGTTATATTTAGTTCTGTTGGTAAAATGGTGTCTTTCTCAGTTGGCTCAGATCGTGTCTCCTCTTTTGATATTAAATGCTCAGTGGCTTTACTATTCCCATGATCTGATTGGTCAAGAGGCTCCTGGGTGATCGCAGATGGGAACCTCAAAGCTGTCCTCTCGTATGGAGTGCTTGCAGTGCTTTCTTTGTACCCGTGGTCAGCAGGCATGGATGTCTGTGGCGATGGTGTGCCCACTGATGAGGCAGACAGTGATGGCTCTCTGGTTTGACCAGCATCTGAAGTGTACTCACTGCCAGTTGATATCCCTGAGGCTGTTGATGGTGCCAAAGACTGTTTAATAAGCAGAGGAGATATGTCTGGGGAAGTGGAGAGGTCTTCTGTTGAATACGCAGGGTCGGGCGATTTTGTTGATGTCAAGGATAGGCTTTGAAGCGCTGTTGATATTACAGTATGGGAAAACACAGAATACAGGTGTTTTTTTACTGAACAAATGTCTGTCTAGTCCTATTGTCTTACCCCAATGATAGAACATCAAAAACATATCTAACAAATGATAGATTTCGTCTAGGTTTATTTTCTCTTTTTATTTTCTGTGTGGTATTGTTTTGTGTTATTTTATTTTTCAAACATGCATTTGAAATCCAAAAAAGTTATATAAATGTATTTTAAACCCCCTTCAATATATGCAATATGTGCAAATCCATTCTACTAATAATCCATTTTCAGCTTTTAGGCCTTGCCTGCAGTCCTCAGAGTATAAAATAGAGTGTAAAAAGATTTTTTTGTAGTATAAACCTTTAATGTAATATTTTATGTATAATATTGATTTGATTTAGTATAAATATTGACTAGTTCTGAGGTGAAGCAGAGGTTATAGTTAACTGAAAATTGCATCGCCCCGAGTTCCCAAGGGCGAGACAATAATTCCTTGTAGCAAATATAAATTAATTCCACAGGAAAGTAAATATTTGTATCATTATATTGCTTAATTGCACCCAGCTTCAATTAATTCTTTGGGCAAGTCAAATGAGTAACAGGAAATCAATAGCCGCTACGTTCTCAGGGTGTGGTGGAGACCAATACATTTAGTCATTTTGTCATTTTGTTGCACAAGCTAGCAACATATTGAAAATCTATCTCAGATGCTGTCTGGTGTGTATATGAATTTAGCAATAAAATATTTGGGGGGTGATTCGAATGTGAAGCACAAAGCGAACATGTGGTAAATGAATGTATATGGAATGCATTTAAAGATGTAACGCCTCTCACAGTTCTAAAATGACATAAGATGGGATGTGGTGAATTATAAGAGAATAATTCCATCGAGGGCTTCTGTGGCATTAAAAACCACAAGAGCGTCGAGCAACAGTTATAAACTACATTCATTTAAATATTTTGGATTGATACATCCTGTGTAATTAACTGCTGTTAATTACGACTGTATGGTGTCAGAACTATGCATCCATACTGCAATTATAGTAACTAGTCTATATTTTAAAAGGGCTTTGCTTAAAAGCCCGAGATTGAAATATCACCTGGTGTAAAACTGAAACTGGGAACGGGACACTAACACACAGAAACTACTTGATTATCCTTAGCTTTTAGCAAAACACTTGATTGTAAAATTAGATGGTTTTTATGCTTTTAGATGTGGACTTAGTGGATTGTTATTTTTTTTTAAATACCGGTATGTTTCACTATAAAATGAATGCAATTCCATAGGCTTATTAGGACCATTCAGTAAGTTGCTTTCCTTCAAGACAGCAACTTATATGGTAATGCAGCTAGTTATCACACATAGTCAGACAGTGGCCGGTGGACTAAAGCCAGCACTGTACATTGCTTATACAGTCATTGATGCCTGGTATGTTTTGTTTTTTTATTTAGCAAATCAGTGCCACCAGGTGGCCAAACATAAGAATAACAAAATGTCCACGAGTTCTAGTTGTCATTACTTACCAGTGCATGGGAACTGGTTTTCCATGCTCCAGTAGACTTTGTAGGGCATTTCTTTGAAGGTCAGAATCACGTCCACTTTATAGAATGGCTGCACGTATAAGTTCCCAAGCAGATCTTCACATTTCTAAAACATAACAGCAATCAGAGGCACGCTGGCATTGGATTCATGTATAAATGCTGTTAACCCTAGTGAGAAGTGTAGGGAGGGAGTCATACCTTTGCTTGAAGGATCTCAGCTGTGGGGATGGTAACTTGGACAAAGTCGTGGTCTTCAATCACAGAGTAGCTGGCGGTCTGCTTTACCGCAATGTTTTTTACAGTAAGGATCTCATTGTCATACCCCCCTCTCTTAATTAATCCCATTCTCCGTTTTAAGATGTGGAATACTGTCTCGTTGCTCGGGAGTGAGGAAACTGTGGAATACAATAGAATGTAATGAATATTTATATATTTTTAAATGATGTTTTACTTTGTGCTTTAGCCCTTAGAAAGGTACACTATGGTTAATGTATTCCTGATTTGAATAATGCATACCCAGAGGACAGCTGGCTTCCATGCTATATGCATAATACCCACTCACTATCCAGAGTGGCAGAATGTCGATTGTTTTCCCCATTACCTGTAATAAAATCCATCTGTTAATACACAAAGCACGTACCCTGCTGACGCTTTGAAAAACACCTTTATGAAATTGTGACCACAACGTGTAGGGTAACCTCTCCTGACAAACACCTGTATCACAGCTTCATCAGAATCCCACTTCTCGATAAATCTGCTCTTACAACACTAGATGGCAGTGCATGGTTATGCAATTCACACACGCAAAAAAAGACCACGGCATTCAAGAGCTTCCAATTAAAACGTGACTGGCATTAAGCATCCCTTTAATGTCAGTGGAAATGTACACGGTGTACCTCGGTCGTGCTGAGAATGCCTCCTCTGGTGCCCTGTACTGTGATATTCGGACCCTTGGTATCCACGGTGAGCCGAATTAAACTGGCGTCCTCAACTGCTGCTACCAGCTGTCCCCTCAGAGACAGAGACCAGGGAAGCTGGGGACGACAAAGACATCTCCTGTTTCTCCACAAATTCCACCTTATTACTGACTTTTCTAATCTACAGCACCTGTCACTTTCCTCTAATTAAGGTACAAGGGTGAACACCTCCATTGCTACCCTGTCGTCCACATCACAGTTGTGTATAGTACGTTATATCCTGGTAAATTAAAAGTGAATGCGTTTTTTAAATCCTGTAGGAAATGTCTAACAGACTTTAGCTGCCGGTAACATCTTGTACCTTATTGTCCCAGTTGTCTTGAGGAAGTGGTCTGGTTACCTGTGAAAACAAAACAACTTTAGACTTGAGGACGTACAAGTACACTTACAATATTCATCAAAGCTAATCAATGTTATCGCTTTCTTTACGTAGATAGTAGTTTCACAACCAGTTAATCGACCAAATTATAATACGGAGAAGCTCGTGAAATAGCCAGTTGGTTTTCAACACATAATACAAACAACCTTATTTTTCAAAGCTTCTGTGTGTCTACTTTAAAAAAAAACAACAAAAAAAAACAGATATACAGTATACTGCATGGATTTGACTTTTTGAAAATTAAAGCATTTGTGCGCCTTTTGTACCTTGTTTTCTAAGTTAAAATCCCAATCAAATCGAGGGTGAATGTGAATGTAAATAAAAGCAACATTAAAGGTAATAAAACTGTTTACCATGATATCTATATTTATTACTTCTGAAGCTAATGCAGAACATGTAAGAATTAACTCACTTGAATGTAGTCCGGCTTGCAGTGAATATGCTCTCCACCAGGGGGCACTGTAACCAATGGGCATTTCATGACAAAGATTTGATTCCGAGTTCCAAATCCGCCCAGTCTCTTTATCAATTTTACATCCAGGACATAATTGCCTTTCTGAATAAAAAGAGAAGAAGCAGATATAATTTCTGCAAAGGGTAAACGCAAAGTCTGACTATGCTAACTATTGTACAAATGAAGAATGGTAACTGCTGTACAAACGAATCAGAAAACTAGTTCTAAGGGGTCATTGTCCTAACATCTGCATTAACTTTTACTGTACACGCATGCATATTGGTTTAGCATTTGGAAATAAATACATAAGTTACATGTCATACCTGGAGTTGTACAAAGCAACCACTGTACTTGACTCGGAAGATATAGTTCCTGTCTTGATCCCTGTGGAGGGAGTAACCACAAGGAGCTAGACGGGAGTTTAATCTGTCCAGAGAAGCCAGGTTCACTGTGGACAGGGAAACAAAAAAAATTATATTAACAAGTGATGGGGGAATTAATACTACCTGCCTAAGTAATGCAGCACTGTGAATCAGGAGAACAAAAGTAACACCATACAACTCCATAAACTTGTACTAATCACAAACTCCATAAATACTGATTGGATATTGTTGCTATTTATACATATACCTAGGTTGAATACAGATCCCCCCCCCCCCCTATCGTTAATAATGGATTTCTTACCTGGAATTCTTAGAGCTCTTGAAATCCATTCGCTCAGGCCTTCTGTTCTCCTCTGTTGTAACCACAGCTCCATGTATTCTGTGAAGCATTCAACATCCTCCTCTGACAAAAATGGGGAAATATATATTTTTTGAAGCGAGACTTGCATGTAAGACATTTAAAAGTGTATGTTACCTTTTTATCGTCCTTATCTATTTCCTATTTTTAGCAGGGCTTCAAGAATTCCTAAAGGTTCTCCAGGAGAACTTTGTGCAAAAGAACCTTTTTATTTTTTACCTGCAATGTTTTGAGATGAGCGACTGAACCAGTCTGTTTTTTGATCTTTCACGGGGAAGCCTCTTGCGAGAGGTACACAGAAACTGGAGAAGAGGTAAAAACTAAGGAGGAAAAAAAAGTTGATTCATAAGTCTGAGTGATTCGCAGACCTCTGCAATGGCAGTTGAAGGTATTTAGAAGAAATACCAGTGTTGTATAGTGTTCATAATACAGCATCACACTGGCACTGGTGTAGCACCTATACAATTCAATGGATTACCAGTGTCTTCTGGTATTTGATTCATGCTCTTATGATCAAATTAATATATCAAAATATGGTTCCTCTGCAATACATCTATCAATGTAACACCATTTACTGGAAGCAGTAACAAGTGAAAAACCGTCTCAGAAAAGGTTAATAGCCATACTTTAACTGAGTCAAAGGTGCTATTGCTCTGAATTTATGAATGAAATCGAGGAATAAACGTGCAGCACAACATTGACAGTACACTTATACAGTCGTTTCGATCTAAATCTTACAACACCTCAATCATAGTGATCCATACGGTGGACAAATGTTAACCCATCCATTGCCATTTAAGTTCATTGCTCCTGATCCTCAATAACACCGCATAATACAGACATTATTAACACGTATATCTCCCAGTAATAAAGGAGTTCCGTAGCACAAGACCTATAAACTGAAAACCCAGATGATCAGAATCAGAATACTTACTAGATAACTGTAAAGCCGGCACACATCATTTCTCACTCTGGTAGGTTGCTCTTCGGGTGCAACTCTCTAACTACCTGCCTGTGCACTCTGATGGTATTTATAAGCAGGCTTGGTCAGCTGTGTTTGCGTGCAAACATCTCAAACATCAGGAAGGGAAGTGGAGGTGTGAGGCAGGTACCGGTGAAGGAGGATCACCGGCTGTTGTGAAAACTTGAGAGGAAGGAAGAACGTGAACAGGCTAGTATAGGGGCACATTTGTGTGCATCTAGCATGTATTTGAGTCCGGTTGTTGTTGATTGCCAAACCTATAAATAACCCTTCCCTGACTAAAATCATGGAATTAACCTAAACTCGTTCCGTTTGCCGCTTGCATGCTGTTACACCTAAATGTGCGCATGAACTATTATCTTTTGCAATTATGATTTTAAAGATATATTTCCATAACACAAAATAAAATAAAAATAATAATAATTTTAAAAAATTACACAAAAACAAAAAAGATGAAATTGTAGAAAATAAATGCATGGAATTACGTACTACTAAAAAGGGTACTCCGTGGCCACATGATAAAAATTCAATATATATATTTCATACTTTATGTATCAATTCATCCAACCAATTTACATTTGCTATTTTCAAGTGGGTTTAACAAATACAACTATTTAAATCATAAACAAATAATTGTTTAAGTGGTTGTAAAAAATAAAAGTGGCGGTGCTTCTGAACTTTACTTGCATATGAAAAGAAAGATCACACAGAAGTGGCATTGTCACACAGAACGACACAACAACATCCTTGTTTTGTGATTGAACGTCAAAGAAATATACAAATGTAATTAATACAGAAAGCAAGTAAAGCTAGTCATGAGAAAGAAAGAAAAGGGGTTTTCGGGGGTTACTAGTTTCAGTTCACTAAGCGTCGGTTTATTATTCAAAACAAGTAAACACTTTCTATTTGTAATCGTAGCCGACAACAAGTGATTAAATAAATGTGTTTCAACAAAGGTACATTTAAATGAATATACGCATATGGTACATTATCCTTTCAAATACATTTTTTATCTACTTCTTATTGTTAATTGTCAGAATATATTAATCTTGGAAAAGCGGTACTGTATTAAAACGCGGTTTCCAGTAATTTAAAATATAGTTTTTGACACATTTCGTTCATATTCATTGTGTTTTTTTTTACCTAAAAGAACATTCCAGCATTTTAACTGTTTTGTTTCATGACGTAATTACGTTACGTTACGTATTTATTCAGCGTTATTTAAGGAATGTACTAAAATGAGTTAATAGAAACACCAGGTTGTCTATAAAAAAACATATATATATATATATTAAACACGTATAATTGAAAAACATGTATTATGAATTATTTATTAAATATAAAAATTCAGTAAGCAGAAATTGTCTAGTTTACAGAAAAATTTGCACTGTTACCCCCCCTTTTATGAACTAATGGAAGCTTCCAAAGCGATGAGGTAATACGATCCAAGACACCAGTCGGACATTTTGTTTCGAAGTTTAGGTAGGAATTAGTGAGGCAGGGGACTGTGTGGAATTTTGTTTTCACAATTAAACGGGCTCTTTTCAATTGAAAAGGATAATAAACGACATCATACGTCGGTATATCGAGAGCTGACAAACCAGGAGACGTGTTTTTTTTCACTTGTTCGTCCTTTAAATGGCGGCATAGGACAATAGGTTTTGTAGAAACCATTCATTGCAAGCGTGGTTGGTCAGGGCCTACATGGTTGCTAGATAATTTTAAAACAAAGCGAATTGTCATCTAATTGTGTTGTATTAGCTTAAAGCTCCTTTCGATATCAGGGGCATTATTATTATTATTATTATTATTTTTTTTATTTTCAATTTAAAAAAAAAAACGTTATAAGTTCGTCGGATTGTAGCATTCATCGTTTAGATCTTGTGGTTGTTGTGCAGTGAACGTTGTAGCGCATTTTAGGGTGAAAATGGCAGAGTTATATATCCGGGTCGCGGAGGATGAAAACGAGGAACCGATGGAGATCCCCTCGGAGGACGATGGCACCGTGTTACTTTCCACGGTAGCCGCGCAGTTCCCCGGTGCCTGCGGTCTGAGATACAGGAACCCAGTTTCCCAGTGTATGAGAGGGGTCCGTGTGATGGAGGGAGTTTTGCAAGCCCCGGAGACCGGCTGGGGAAATTTGGTCTACGTTGTCAACTATCCAAAGGGTAAGCTGTGCAATCTTTAACGTATTTCTCTATCCCCATAATGTATCCATGAAGTAAACAAGCCACATGATCGTTTTTATGATTCTTTCTGTGTTTATATTAATCAGTTTCCCCCAGTTGCTCTTAATGCAGTAAAGATAGTGTTAGGCCTGCTGATTCATGCTCTGGCACTACGTCAGGTAGTAATAGTATAGCCATTAATTTTAAGTATGAGAACACGGGCAGTTAAACTTGGAGTATTTGACATTCAGTGTTTTTTAAATCGTTAAACCCCACTACAGTAAATGCTATTTTTGTCTTGGGCAAGACTGGCAGTGGAATGAGCAGCCCAGGCAATGTGTTTTATGTAAAGGTAGTAGGAAAAGGGGGAAGGTCTGACTTGTTACTGTATTTCATGTTTACATGTTACCCAATTAATATATTTGAGATCTAAAAAGAGAATTAGTTGATAATTGAAACTATCCAATTCGAGTTTATATATATATATATATATATATATATATATATATATATGAGCTAAAATATAATATATATATATATATATATATATATATATATATATAATGTTTTTTTTTTTTTTTTTAATTAAGATAACAAAAGAAAAATGGAAGAAATTGATGCCTCTTCTGCAGTGAAGATCAAGAGGGCAGAACTGAAGACCTCAGATTTAATTGTTCTTGGTCTGCCCTGGAAGACTTCAGAACAGGATCTGAAAGAATACTTCAGTACCTTTGGAGAAGTAATAATGGTGCAGGTAAATACTTAAGGTTTTAATGTGAAATTATATGAGCGCTCTGACCAGTGGTTTCTGAATTTGTACATGGCTTCAACCACCCCCAAACACCCTTGGTATTTATTTATTTTATTGTTTCCAGTCTGTTGTGGTCTTGTATTTAATTTTATATTCTCTCTCTGTCTCCTCAGGTTAAAAGGGATTTAAAAACTGGCAATTCCAAGGGCTTTGGCTTTGTAAGATTTACAGACTATGAAACGCAAGGAAAAGTGATGTCACAGCGGCACATGATAGATGGAAGGTGGTGTGACTGTAAACTACCTAATTCTAAGGTAACTTGTTTTCTTTAAGAGCCCAGTGCATAATCTACACAGAGGGAAGCCTTGACAAGGGTCATATTGCTGCTACCACTCTTTTTATAAAGGACACTGTTGGACTATTCCGTTTCAACATCCACTGTTTTTGTTGATTGTAGTTTTATTTCATTGTTTTTAAACTTGTATACCATGTCGGATTTGGCTAACGTTTACCGATCCACTACTGTGAAATGCTGTCTTTACTTACAAATGTGACTTTTTGTTTTGGGTAAACAGCAAAGTCCTGATGAACCCTTGAGATGCAGAAAAGTGTTTGTTGGCCGCTGCACTGAGGACATGAGTGCTGAAGAGCTTCGGCAGTTCTTTATGCAGTATGGCGAGGTTACAGATGTCTTCATACCCAAGCCCTTCCGAGCTTTTGCTTTCGTCACCTTTGCAGATGACCAGGTTTGTTTTGTTTTTCATCTTGCTATAAGTCCCATTTCTTGTTTCTGTAAGCTATATTTTTTTAATTAATAGGATATCATTTAAAGGTTCAAGATTTATCTTTGTGAAAAAATAAACTTCTTTTTTTTTTTTTTTTTTCTTTCAGGTTGCCCAGTCCCTTTGTGGAGAGGACCTGATAATTAAAGGAATCAGCGTGCACATCTCGAATGCTGAGCCTAAGCACAATAATAGTAGGCAAATGATCGAAAGAGGGGGGAGATTTGGGAACAGCCCGGGGTTTGGGAACCAGGCAGCAGGCTTTGGTAATGGCAGAGGGAGTGGGGGTGGGTTGGGGAACAGTCCAAACAGTAATGTGGGGAGTGGAATGAATTTTGGTGGTTTTAGTATTAACCCAGCCATGATGGCTGCTGCTCAGGCAGCTTTGCAGAGCAGCTGGGGGATGATGGGCATGCTTGCCAGCCAGCAAAATCAGTCTGGGGCCTCAGCTAGTACTCCAGCAGCTCAGGGCAATATTCAGAGGGAGCAACCCCAGAGTTTTGGTTCTGGAAACGGCAGTTATGGAGCAAACCCTTCAAGTTTAGCATGGGGGGCGACGGGATCAAACTCTGGCACAAGCAGCAGTGGGTTTAATTCAGGATTTGGTTCAAGTATGGAGTCAAAATCCTCTGGGTGGGGAATGTAGAAAACTTTTTTTTTTTTTTTTTAAGGCTTTACGTTTCTAGATTATATGGTAAGTATTTTGAAGGATATTTTCCAGATCATTTCTAATATGTCCTAGGTAATTTAAATGACATACTATTTTTTGGCCTTTCTTTTTGTAAAAGAAAACCTGAATGTTTTGTACATTTGACTAAATCTACAAAAGATTAATGTACAGAGTGGTTGAAAGCGAGTCAGTGTTTGCCAGGATGGTAACACTATGTGTGGTGTAAAAATGTTTTGTTTTTCCCTGGTGAAACTGAGATTGTGGCAAACCAGATTCTCTCTGCATGCATTGTAAAAAAAAAAAAAAAAAAAAAAAAGATATTCATTTCAAAAATTGCATGAATAGACCCCCCCCCCTCCCCAAACTTGATATGTATATTTTTTTCCATGTATCTTGTATTGTGAGAATCTGGTTTCAGACTTCATTTAAGTGTTTTTTTTGCAGTTTTCTTCTAAAGTTTTATAGAAAACACCTTCATTAAAATCTCTCTGCAGTTCATCAAATTTCCAATATGCCTGGAGGAAGCTCTGCACTGGCAGCAATGTTCGAGCAATCTCGGTATCAGTACCCTTCTTCCCATGTCTAAATGCTTTGTCATCAAAGAACACAGCTTCGCTCTGCATAAACTGTGTTAGACGGTGGGTGTTGCATTTTTACTCCTATTTCATGGAATCGTATCTGCGCTGTAAAGCAAGGTTGTGATGTGAAAACGGGAGAGCTTTTGAGACGCTTAAGAACTTTGATTGGGATGGATTGTTGGTGCCACGAGTGAGAGGCTGGTATGAGCGAGCGGAGCAAAAGCACGTGTGGAAAGAACTGGTTGTGCATTTAAAATAAAGCCATTTAAGAACTGTACGAGATATGGCTCAATCCTGTGGCTTTGGTGAGCGAGTGTGAACGGAGCAGCAGTTGCAAGGAAGGTACGAGTGTTTCTAACTTCATCAGAGGACGTCCGTTGACTGTCTTGAGAGAGACTCTAGGGTTTTTTTTTGTTTTGTTTTGTTTTTTAACTGATCAAGTGAAAAAGTAGTTACAAATGTAGTGGAATGTGTTTAGTGATCTGAATATTTGTATCTTTTCTTGCTATATTATCTGATGTGAATGCCGTGTGGTGTGTGCTTTGTTTTCCTTTTTTGACCTGTAAGTGTGGAAATGTGATCTGATGCTGGTGGAGGCTGTGATGAGAACACTGGGGGAGCTTGTGGTGTGCAGCTAAAGTGTGCCAGAATTAACCAAGTGAGCTCAGTGCGTCTCAAGGAGGATGAAAGTCTGTAAGAATTCCTTAAAGGGGCAAATGTTGCTTTTGTTAAGTGTTTGTGTTTGAATGCATTTTATTTGATTTGTCATTTTGAAGGGAATTATTAAATAAAATTAATTACAATAGGTTTTATTGTCTTAATTTATTTTAACTTTCTTTTTTACCTGAGCCAAACACGCAAACTTATTTAATTCGCACATTTAGGGACCTTGGATAAGGAGTGATCTGTCCCATCATGGACCCAGGTTCACATCTGTACCCAGGAAGACCATCATTTTTCTGAAGGCCGTTGAAGACCCAAGTCCCAAGGATTGTTGGTGGTCCCAAACTAGCTAATGGTGGATAGTAGCCCATTCCCTCTAAAATAAGGCTTCCTCCACTTAACCAGACTTTGGGAGCTCTCCTTTCGCAAACTAACGGACAATTCATAGAGCTGAACTGGGGGGCAAAAAAAAAAAAAAAGCCTGGCTTCATGAAATTAAATCTTTTAATGCTATACACAGGGGGTAAGTATAGCTATTTAGCTGGTGGGTGGAGGCAAACTGACAGGATTCCTGTGAAAGACTTCATACTGTGGCTAACATACTCCCTGTGTAACTTAAACATCTGTTAATAACTTCTTTTTTTTTAAATCATAAAGGCTATGGGTTTTGTATTGTGGCAAATCCATGGAATGTGTTCTTGCTAAAGTGTTTTGTGATCAATGAGTGAATTCAGCTCTCTTGAAAAAACGTACTGCGATGTATGTATAAATCTGTTTAAAGTTTCATTGTAATTTTAAACACTACTCTTTTTACAAATTGGCCTATATCAGAGACACTTTTTATTTTTCTAGTGTGAATTAAAAATAATTAAGTAAATGCTGTGCGATCAGACCCCTTGTGCTTTTCTTCTAAATCTTAAAATAAAACATGGCCTTTTTAAATTGTGATCATAAAACACTAACTAACTAATGTCTTGAAGTTACAAATGTGCTGCTGATATAAATGTTGTGTTTCATCGCCATGCTGCTTCAGTTTGAGGGCATGATTGTACAGAAGACTGAAAGGGTTGAGAAACTTTTATTTGATTTAATGTATAGGCTGTACTTTTGAGTGAATGCCTGCTGTTTAGGACCCCTTTGTAAATGGGACATGTTGTCCCAATGGGTTAATCTGGTGAGCAAAATGTTAATAAATTAATAAAACTTGGGTTACTAATGCTGATCCTTTTATTAGCTGTTTCCTCAAACAAAGCACTTGGGAGTGCAGTAAATTGTAGCAGGTTACGCAGTTGTAAGTTATCTAGAAGTTCAACTACCATGTAACGCAGGTCTGATTTAGTCCTGTGTTAAATATGGTATTTTTATATCTAGTGAAGCTCACTTTCTTTGATGTCCCCTACTCGTTATTAACAATGACATGCTTTATGGTTATTTGTAAGCAGACAGTAACAGCAGCCCATATTTACATTAAAGTCCCTGCACCTACTTAATGAACTTAATATTTTCAAATAACAATACTTTTTTTTTTTTTTTTTTTTTAATAACTAAAGTGGAAATGTCATTAGTTAGATGCTTTCAGTACTAATGAAAAAGCTTTAACTACATATCACTAATGGTGCCTAAATTGCTGGAACAGAAATAATTTACTTAATCCAAAGAAAGTACAGGCTGCTATCTGTCTGTAATTGGCACATTTTAAATGGCATGTTTGTTTTTTCTTTCTTTTTTTTTTTACATTTATGAAAGTTTTGATGTTCTTTCATAGAATAACCATTAATGCAAATACAAAAATAAGGAACCTATTCCAGTATGTGACTTACGGGGTGAGTTTTCATTCTGTTAGGCCTTTTAAACAGTAAGTTCATCTTTGCCTGGAATTTTACAGCAAAGTCGATATGGCAGTGCGCTCTGCTATGAACTCTAATCAGTCATGTCATAATATATTGGATTGTCAAGTTAAATATTCTGTTTTGAATTTTCACCAGTTTCTTAAACAGACTGACGCGTCAGTATTTTAAACTTGCATTGATATCTTTCTGCTGTCGATTTCAAATTCCACATTAGGCTGTTTTTTAATTAATTGGTTCTTAAAACAGTTTGGCCACATAATGTGCATGCTAATGTTTGGATCATTGTGTTCTGCATTTGTTCACTGAGATCCTATTAAAACGGCATGCTATTTCACAATTTGTTAAGCCAACTGTTTTTGTGGTGTTCCTCTTGAAAAAGATATACCCTTCTTATCTCTTACGTTTGTTGTTGCTGATTTTAATATGCAATGTAATTTCTATCAGTAATAACACCAGGGACTGGCCAATTTAAAGATCCCACCAAGATCCATCTGGGTGCAGATAAAAACAAAACACTTTTTTTTTGCTTTGATTTTCATTAATATGATTTATAAATGTTACTTTTTTCTTTACATAGTACATGTATGCATGGAACGTTCAGAAAGATTACATTTTACAAATGCGCTTGTTCACACACTGTTAGTTGTTCAATGTTAGCAGGTCGAGAAAGTCTTCCAAAAGAAGTTTTTGCAGGGAGTCCTTTCTTTGGGCGGGTATTGATTGAAGATTGATCTCTCACCAAGCTGGGATTCTTTAACCTGATCGGAGTTCAGAGCTGCCATCTCTTTCCCCAAGATGTTGAAATCTGACAGTTCGGATAAAATCTTCAAAATGAAGTCTTTCCTTTCTTTAGCGAAACCCTGAAAGAATAAACGTTCCTTAACAGTGAAACAAAAGGGAAGCAGATATGTATTTGTAACTATAGCATTTTAATAATAACTTTAATGGTTATTGTTGTATGAAAACTAAGGAACAAATATATCTGTATGTATATATATATATATATATATATATATATATATATATATATATATATATGGATAATTTGTTGTGCCCTTATGGCTGATAATGTTTTGATATTAAAACTTGCAATGATCAAATGTCTAAACCAAGTTGTTAATTAAGCATTAAGTAATTAACCATGATCCATAGCCTTTGCCTTAAAAGAGACAGGTATAGCTGAACGTTTAAGAATATGTTAGAAACCTTCATTTGTTTGGATGAGAGACCATTGTATCCTATTGTCCTCATTTTGGCACCACACTTAAATAATTTTATAAACTCAATCTCCTGCAAGTATCAATTTACAGATTGCACAATGATTTACTCACCCCATTGTTATACTGTGCTAGTGTCTCCTCAGCAGGCATGGCTATCGCTGCTCTCGCACTCCAAGCTACGAGAATCAGGGGAAATACTCTTGACAGCAGTTGCATGTTGGCCACAGTGAACTTCCAGCAAATGTGCGATTTGTACTTTGTCGCAGTTTCCAGCCTTTTTATACTGTATTCCACAAAAGGCTCTGACGCACACCCTGAAGCACAGTTAATTAGGTAAATTATGCCTTTAGCCATTAACCACAATTCCAGGAAATGAATGAACTCCTAGATGAATATAAATTTAAAATACATTTAGCAGCATAGCTTGCCGCTTTCTATTTTCCATATTAGCATATCTTAGTGTACTCTAGTATTTCAGTAATACACGACAATGAAAGTATGCTTTAGGTAGTGCAATAGGGATTATTAATAATTTTTTTTTGTAGTGACATTTTAAAACTAAAATATTCAACCAGTTATGTTATTAATGGGTTAGCAATATTCAGCTATAAAAAAATAAAAACGTATCATTAGGACTGGTGTTTTGTTATATACTCTATGCCAGTATTCATTTAAATTTATACAATACCAGGTTATTTGAACAACTAGTCCCGAGATGTTACTGAATAGCACCCAAATCTCTGATCATTTGAGTGTCCTGGAAGAAATTTCTAGAAATGATTTGCTCCCTGCTATTTTAGCTAATTACTACAATTAAGCTACATTTCCACAAGGAAGTGATCTAATGACTGTTGTTTACTGTTCCTTTTCATTATTTACATCATTCCTGGAAGGTCAGACGTATTTTATTTGTCAATTTCTGTTTAGTTCCAAAATTAGAATCAGAATAGGATTATTGGTTTGCATTGTCCACATCTATAATGTTCTTTAGACAGAATTTATTAAAGTATTATGACCTTTAGCAATTATTTTTTTTATTTTTTGCTCAGGCAGTCTGCACTGAGAATAATAATCATTCTGGATAAAACTTGAAGAAACACACACAAAGAGGAAGACCATTGTTGAAATAACATGCTCAGGTATCCAGAACAAGATTTGGGCAGCAGTAACTCATCTTCAGTGAGGTCCCAGTAAGAACTGAAACACATCTCTAAGCAATCGATGGTAGCACTTTAAAGTAATAGCTGCTCATTCATATGAATTTCAATACAGTTCAATAGAATTGCATAGGACTAACATCTGAACAAGTGTTTTGTTTTAATTTTTTTTTTCTAGTGAAGATCATTTAAAAAAAAAAGTCAAAAATGAATAATGGATATACATGGAACAAAATAGCAGCTAATGCATTGGAATTCGTAGTAGTTTGCAGCCGTTATGTTAAAGTGCAGCACCATTAATATACATGTCATGCTGTCTCTTTATATGTAATTTTTTCTGAGGTGTTCTTCTGTAGCCAGTAAGATTTCATGGTGAGGAAAAGTGAAGGTGCTAACTTCTTCAATTTGTGCTGAAATGACTATAAGCATTTGCCTAAATAACTTGAGGTTTATTGACTATAGTTCCTAAAGACTCTCTCCTTACATTATTGATTAGCTGTTCTTGCAATGTAAAGCACAATAAGGATATTTCCCACATTAACTGAGACAATATAGGGTCAGCACTCTAGAAAATGAACAATTACTGTATAAAACTATTTTCCTTTTTTACCAGCTATAATTAAAAATCATAAATCAAGCAAAAATAATATGTTACATTTATTAACAAAAAATACATAATGCAAAACAATTATTTACAATATGGTAAGTGCGGTGCAAATATTTTTCCAATTCTGCAATTCCAACTTTCTTTTCGTTCTGAAGTTGACATTACATATTTATCCATGGGAAAACAGATGCTCAGTACTGTCTGCATTAATGAATTAATAAGCAAAATGTTTGTTAAATGTCAGATTATGTGTTCAGCTCTCATTTTATCACAAAGACACTCTACCAAGCTTAGAATCTTGAAATAATAAGGTTGCTTTCAATCACCCTAATGTTATCAAATACATGTTATGTTATCTTTATATTTTCAGTTTATAATGTCAATGCTACCCTCTGCAGATGACATGAGATAAATGCTGGAACATTGGGCTCATCGATAGCTGATGATACTCATAATGCAGACACTACCCATTGTGTTGGGTATTACTGTATAGATGTACAGAATTGACAGTGGGCCTTTAGCAGAGAGGTTTTAAGCCATGTTGGAGTCCTCGTCTTCATCCATTCCAGACTGCAATGGAGCATCACTCTTTTTTTTCGCTTTCCCGCCAGCCTTCTTTCTTTTCTCCTTCTGTTCTTGGTTATTGGAAACCAGTTCCTCGCTCCTTTGTGTGATAAAACTGAACTGCAAAGCAAATCCAGTATTAACGATTGTGAATGTAGCTGAAGAACAGAGGCGAGGAAAGAATCAGTGCATATTCTTGTTTCACAACTTTTACCCTTCTAAAAATGGACTGAAAATTAAGATGCATTATGGCTTTGTTTCATTACTAAAAAAGATATGATCGAAAAGGTTATCTCACCAACGCGTTGCTTCTCCTGGCAGTGAGTTTCACATCTTCAGCATTTACTGTGGTTCTCTTTGCATGCCTGAATTAAAACCATGGCACAAGATTAACAGAAACACAGAATGCAAAACAAACCAGAAGAAAATGACTCAGGAAATGGCCTAATCTCTAAAATCACAGATATTAAGAGTGTATGTATTGATGCAGCTGAAGTAAAAATGCACCAGTACTACAGTAAATTAAACCTGCAGTCTTGTATATCACTTGAAAGAATTCCTGTGTTTGTTTTTGTGCAAATTTGGTGAAAATCAGTTATATATATATATATATATATATATATATATATATATATATATATATATATATATAAACAAATCAGAAACAAGGGAAAATAAAGTGTTTTGCACATGATTTGCATCATGATTTGCTCTTACCTTGCAAATGCTTCAAGGTCTCTGGCAAAAATCTCTAAATAGAAGAAAAAAAATAATGAACCAGCAGGAAAATAAGTAAAATAAATGTTTTTATCAAACATTTAGAAATAGTTGAAACATACTACTGTACCTAGTAATCACGATGAGCCCAAAAACAACTTTAAAGTGTTTAAAGCCTTCAGATTGTGTACAGCAAATGTAATGTTTTAAAGTCAGTATCCTCAGTCCATTATGTAGCCTTATAATTATATGCTCTGGTTAATACCTTATGTATATTTCTTTATAAAACAGTGTGATCACTTGCTTTCAAAAGTATTTTTTACAATTGTTCCCAATGTCAAATAACAGAAGGAAAACTTGTTGAACTGTTGTTCTTGTAAGTTTTGAGAATAGATGTGGCCTTGAGATAGCGGAGAAATAAAACCTCTGCATTAGCTTATCTGTCATATAATTTTACATACTGATTGAAGTCAGCATTAACATTTATATTGTCGCTTACAAATCACAAGAAATTTGCAATCTGTCCAAGCATGTAAAATTAATATTCAATTTATTGCAAAAGCCCTGTTTTAAAGCATCACATTGTTGGGCTTTGACCAAATTTGGTGTTTCAGTCTGTTTTGGACAAGAGGCGCTAATGGGGGAATAATTCTCATTCCACAGATTTGTTTGAGAAATGATATTCACTCACGCTTTTAAATCACTGTGACTGAAACTGTTGCCTGTTTGAAAGAAGCCCTCAGCAGGTCATTCTTATGCAAAGTGAATCTGATTGCATTGAAATGATTTTTATACAAACGCTTGGCTGCAATGACTTGGTATTTCTTTTCTATGCTTTGCCACCTGTGTGCGTTGGTGTCAATGTGTTCAACATGGCTGATGAATATATACCCTCCTTTGCAAACTCATACATTTCAAGCAGATTAATACCAGCATTATTGTTTCCTTTGACAAGCAGGCATGACACTAGTTATTAAATGGAATGGAAGCACCAGCACCAAATAGTTTAATGTAAATGTTAAAATTTCAAGTCTTCCAGGTGGATTGTTAAAAAACTAAGCAACATAAAAATACGTATTTTCTCCCCTATAAATTGGTAGTTTCTTCCCCCTAATTAATGTAGCCTTCTTTATTATATGGACTAGGCCTAGTTAATAACTAAAAAAAAAAAACAACATGCTTGCATATTTAACACATTTAACACATTGCAGTTGTAGTTTTTACCGCACCATTTCTGATTGAGAGATTCTAGAACCTCAATACTTTCACTGGACTCTTTCGCATGTTACTCTTCACATGTTGAGTGTGGATTACTGTAAATAACTTTAAAATGCAAAATTTGCATTCCGTATTGAGAGCTAACACAGCACCCTAATTCCCATTCACAATCAGGACAGAGTCAGACCCACACCTACAAAAACCTTTAGTTTGTTACTGATGACTTATCACCACCACCTGAGCTTGTTTGTTTTACACACGGCTAACAAAACTCACAGTAAAACCTGGAATAGATCAAACTGCTACAGTATGCCGTGGGATCCATATTTTTATCCCTAATAACAATAAAGCCTGCACATTGTCTTAATCAATAACATGTACTGTGTAGCTAAAAACTGTCATAATCACGACTGTCTGGTAAAACATCAGGAGAAGGTAAAGACCAATGCCTTCTCTTATTCAAGGAGGTAAACCGAACTCACCACACTGTCTAAATGTAGTTTCCGCAATGGCTGCTATGGTTTGCTTGCTGAACTCCACCTCTTTGTGTTCTGCCACTTCTTGGCAGAAGAGGCCAGTAGTGTAGTGGACGGCAGCCTTCAGCCTCTGTGAATAAACACTGTTTAGGTGAAGGTAAAGCACCTGTGTCCCATGAACACTAAAATATAATTCCTTGCTTTCTATTGTGTACATTTTTCCATAGTTTAATCTTCAGGGTAATCCATTTAAAAATGACACCAATATCCTTTAGACTTTAATAACAACTGTAATAAAGAAAAATTATAATTTGTAGGGTTTTATGCAGTATTACACAAATAATTGTGCAATAACTTTTTTTTTTTTACTTTTTAAAAGTCACTATTAGGATATTGGTGCATGAATTATATTTTAATCCCTGGGTATCCATTGCGAACCATGCTTGCAGCAGTAATGTCATTTTGAAGCTTGTAGTTCAAGATGCAAACCAGAACTTAAAAAGGGGTAGCATTTTACAGGAAACATATCTAGTCTATATTTTTAACATGGTCAGGGTTTTGCTTCGCTTCGTTGTTCATACGGTAAAAAACAAACAAAAAAGTTAATGGATGCGTATGCAGCGATACACCCTTCTTGCAGCTAAAGTTAATTTGGTTTTACAAATGGTCTTTTCCAAACCAAATAATAATAATAATAATTACACTGACAAGCATGTATTTGAGGGGTAAAAGTAGATAATGCAGTGAATGGTACATCAAGCATTAATTTCAGGTAATTAAATAACACAATATTGACCTACGTTTAAGTTATTTCTCAATTCTCACCTGAGTCTGAGTAAAATTCCTCTGTTCTTCTGTGTCTGCCATTACGATTCAGATTTTAGGCACTAATATTTAATGATTTGTAAACAAGGGTGTTTTTTCCCCGTGTTAATTCCTGTTCAACTTTCCCGCGATCTACGGGTGCCGTCTGTAGACAGAAAATGCAGACGGAAAACAAAAAGCGCAGTGCTTACAAAGGTACCACTAATGTACCTTTCAGGACAACTGAGGACGTCTGTATACCGGTATATACTACGATTTAAAAGATGTGAAGACTATAACAAAACGCTCGGTTAAACGGGAAAGATAAAAACGGTAAAACTTGGAACTCACTCCAAAGTATTAACATAATTAAGGTTTTATCACTGAAATCAGACATAACAAGTTACAATATTAGGTCTACGATTTTAAAACAAATGTGTTTATTTTTCACGTTTGCAGTACAATTTAGACACGTGCCTGATTCATACTCTTGTTTTGCCAACGCTGGTCTATTCTTTTTGTTTCACTGTCAATTAGCGAAACATACGATGTAATTAACAATATACAATTGTTTATCACTGTCTTTGCAAATTAAAATACGGAATAAAGTTGGCGCAGTTTTCTGGTGGGACTGTGCTTCAGGCTTATGTCCATTCTGCTTTAGAATCAGGCAACAAAGCTGGATATTCGTTTCAGTATTATGATTCCTGCCCCATCACCAGTCGCTGCTGACAACACTCTTCAGATGCTTTTCAGGTATGGAAATAAGACTCCCATTGCACAGCAGTTTCACCCATTCCAGGTTTTAATACAAGCTTGATTGTTAGCCCCAGTGTATAGGTAACAAGCCCAGGTATGTCTTATTAAACTCATTGTAAAACCAGGAATGGATCCAACTGCTATGCGATGGGAGTCCCATTCCATAAGATTATTTTTAGCAGTCGTGTAAGACTAATAAAAGGCTAACATACTGTCAAACCAGTATGTCAGTTCTGGACAGTAGCTTTGTGAACATTTGACATTCAGAATGCTTTCTACCTTGCGATGATGCGAATGAATGCATCGTATATGTAGTGAAGTGCAGCACTGGAGAAATCAATCCAGCTGGTAAAGGAGTGGAAAGTCATGTTTCACAGTTGGGCGGTTTCCTTGTGTTTCAGTAGTACCTTCTAGCCAGGTCTGGGTGGTTGTGGTCAGGATCATTCTGCCTTAATTGCATTTCTGCACTGCTGCATGGGGAGCATATGTAGAAAACGAGGCAAGCAAATCGTCCCTTTAAAAACATAATCCATCACAAACCGACAAACTAATAACACCCGGTCTGGTGTAGAAACTCAACACATGCAGTAATTGGTGTCTGTGATTGAGCACTCATGAATTAAAGGCCTGTATGAATAAGTCACACACTCGTTCATGGTGGATAATCTGATGTATCACTTAGACCAATTATGTTTTTTTTTTTTACAGGAATAAAGATATCATCTAATTTAAACCTACTGCATTTATATATTCTTTTTAATTGTGCAGCTTGTGTGATACATGCACTAGAACAGGGGCTGGATCAAGCATATTAAGGACTCTGAAAAGGGGTAGGGTTATGTAGAAACCATTTCAACTTATATACACTTGTATCCCATCTGCCTGAGTGCTGGTAGACAATTTACCATATTTAAACTTAATTGGATTTGAAGTGGAGCTTTTGATATGGTGCTAAAAGACAAACTGTAGGTCCACAATCATGCACGCAAGGGCTGAATAACCCTAACAGTGCCACCACCGGTCCTTGAACATCCCCATTGTGACATCCCAGGGACGATACAATCACTAATTGCTCTAAAATGTTCACAGAAATAAAGATTTTTTTTTCCAGAACCAATAAATCAACCAAGCATTTGACTCCTTTTTGAACGGGTGATTCAAAAGTGAAAAGCATATGTGTGTGTGTGTGTGTTTAATTGTAGTAAATGAATGCCCCGTTACATAACAGCGACAGAGCAGCACACCACTGGGGAATGAATGGTTTCTACACACCCTGTTATTTTCTCAGCTAGCTGTCTCATAATGTACCAGATGCCTCCAATTTGCCCAAAAGGTTTTGTGCATGTATTTTATTTATATATTTCATCTGAGCATTGTATTCATGTCAGCCTCTTTTCTGCATCTCCAGCCTGAGGGCTCTTATTCATCTCTGAATTCCACAGCTTTCTACAGACCCCTATTGAATTATGTATTAAATTTAAAAAAAATCTTCTACATTCCCCTGCTGTTAAGAAGACATTTTAGGTTAGAGCTTTCAAAGTAGAGGTTTTGAGTAATGAAAACAGTGTATTATTCAGCACTGTGTTCAGTGATTCATGTTTAGTGAGAAATTAGATTCTAGAGTTTTGCTTATTTTAAACTGGGATACAATATTTCAGTTTTCCTCTAAACCTTATTCTTAGGCTTTCTCCAGCCCTAGAATTATCCAGCTACAACTGCAGGACAGATTGTGCATACAGATCTGCCTCTGGACAGATCTTACACCCCATGTATTGAGCTGCCCCTCTGTTTCACATGGTTTGCGCTTCTCTAAGGCAGTACCAGCCCTTTGAGAGACGTGAAACAAAGACCCTCCCCAGGGAGATCCAGCGATTACCCTGCTGGAGAGGAGAAAGTAAGAAGCCTGAATTCTAACGTCGGAATCCACGTCCAGTTAACGGTCAAGCAGAGTCAGGAGACCTCTGAGAATGTGCATGAAAACTCAACTCCGGAGTACATCAGAGACACCGCTGTGGGGTATCGGAGAACATTTCCGGATATCAAGGTTGTGGCTCATGGTATGTTTTGTTTTGGTGGGGTTTTTTTTTTTAAACACAGTTGCGATTGCTTTCATAGTGGATCCACTTGCCCCAGTTCATTATTTAACTGGTGGGCGTCTCCCAATGTAGTAATTACAGTATCCCACCACCGCTGAACTGTCTGCAGCATGTCTTTGAAAGCCTCTATGTTTAATAATAGCATAACACTGGAGACGGTCAAGCAGAATTTGGCTTTAGAAGGCTTTTTTTTTTTAGTGTTTTATTGAACCATTATTGATACCATTCTCATGCCCTGTAATCATAGGGCTGTTTTGTTTTTAGAATAATACATTGGATTTTTAAAGTCTTTGGTAGAGCACAGAATGTGAATCAAATTGAACCAACTTTTAATGTTAGGAAGTCAGTTCTACATGTTTTCTTTCCAGAACCCTCCACGCTTATACCAGAGGATTGTGTTCCATTCTCAGTGCAGGAAAACTGCGGAAACTCCCAACATCTCGGCGTGGGGAGGGCTTAGGTCGGCCAGGGTGTCCTCGGCTCACCGCGCACCAGCGACCCCTGTAGACTGGTCGGGCGCCTGTGAGCCTGCCTGCAAGCGGCCCAGAGCTGTGTGGTCCTCCGACGCTGTAGCTCTGAGGTAGCTGCATGGCGGGCCTGCAGAGTGAAAAGAAGAGGACGGCCGACAGCACACGCTTCGGAGGACGAGTGTGCTCGTCTTCGTCCTTCCCGAGTCAGCGTGGGGGTGGCAGCGGTGAGCCAGGCTTAAAAAAACTGGGCATTTCAAATTGTGGAGAAAATGGGGTAAAAAAAATTATTTGGCGATTTCCAAATAATAAAAAAAAAAGTACAAATTGCATAATGAAGTAAAACAAGATTTGATAAATAGGGTTCACAGCATTTGGGATACACAGAGGACAACATCTAATTAGAAAGGGATTTGAATCTTTATTTAGCAGAAGAATCTAACACATTGTGAGTGTTCAGTTTAATCCAGGATTACAGCTGTAAACTGGCAACATGATTTTAGAATCAAAACCTTTTGACCGCATTGAAAAAAAAAACAAAAAAACAACACACCACACACACACTTGAACCTACAGTCGCTACTTAAGTGCTGAAAAGCTGCAACACACAACAAAACATTTTGTTTACAGAGTTTATTGTCCACATTTATCCACCTATTAAATATTCGTTCAGCACGCCTTCTAGACTTCGTTTTTCCTCATACAATTCTATAATAAAAAATATTAGATATATTTAATATTTCTAAACCAGGTGATGGCTTTTGATTTGGTTTAAAATAAGGAATGTGTGAGATGCCATCTCAGGTGGTCAGAGCTTCCGGCTGCCTGTGGGTTGTGGGCCCGGCCGCTCGCTAGGCGTTGTAGGAGGAAGAGGACACGTTGCCTCCGTGGCCAGTCCAGTTTGTGTGGATGTACTGCCCAGGCTTAGTCAGCAGCTCGTAAGTATGGGCGCCAAAGTAATCTCTCTGGGCCTGCACAGGTGAAAGAAGAAAAGCAAAAACATTTTTCAATGCTTTAGTGCTTCCGTTAACTGTAGTTCCTTCTTGAGGACAGTATTGCTTATTACACCCAGACGGGTTTATCAGTAGCAATCACAATTAATTATATAGAAAACAAATACTTCTGCACTATAACAGGGTGTGGCAGTTTATCCAGCTACTATAGAACTAATACACATTTTATATATATACAGACGTGCTCAAATTTGTTGGTACCCTTACAGCTCATTGAAATAATGCTTCATTCCTCCTGAAAAGTGATGACATTAAAAGCTATTTTATCATGTATACTTGCATGCCTTTGGTATGTCATAGAATAAAAGCAAAGAAGCTGTGAAAAAGAGATGAATTATTGCTTATTCTACAAAGATATTCTAAAATGTCCGGGACACATTTGTTGGTACCCCTTAGAAAAGATAATAAATAATTGGATTATAGTGATATTTCAAACTAATTAGTTTCTTTAATTAGTATCACACATGTCTCCAATCTTGTAATCAGTCATTCAGCCTATTTAAATGGAGAAAAGTAGTCACTGTGCTGTTTGGTATCATTGTGTGCACCACACTGAACATGGACCAGAGAAAGCAAAGGAGAGAGTTGTCTGAGGAGATCAGAAAGAAAATAGACAAGCATGGTAAAGGTAAAGGCTACAAGACCATCTCCAAGCAGCTTGATGTTCCTGTGACAACAGTTGCAAATATTATTAAGAAGTTTAAGGTCCATGGAACTGTAGCCAACCTCCCTGGGCGCAGCCGCAAGAGGAAAATCGACCCCAGATTGAACAGAAGGATAGTGCGAATGGTAGAAAAAGAACCAAGGATAACTGCCAAAGAGATACAAGCTGAACTCCAAGGTGAAGGTACGTCAGTTTCTGATCGCACCATCCGTCGCTTTTTGAGCGAAAGTGGGCTCCATGGAAGAAGACCCAGGAGGACTCCACTTTTGAAAGAAAAACATAAAAAAGCCAGACTGGAATTTGCTAAAATGCATATTGACAAGCCACAATCCTTCTGGGAGAATGTCCTTTGGACAGATGAGTCAAAACTGGAGCTTTTCGGCAAGTCACATCAGCTCTATGTTCACAGACGAAAAAATGAAGCTTTCAAAGAAAAGAACACCATACCTACAGTGAAACATGGAGGAGGCTCGGTTATGTTTTGGGGCTGCTTTGCTGCGCCTGGCACAGGGTGCCTTGAATCTGTGCAGGGCACAATGAAATCTCAAGACTATCAAGGCATTCTGGAGTGAAACGTACTGCCCAGTGTCAGAAAGCTCTGTCTCAGTCACAGGTCATGGGTCCTCCAACAGGATAATGACCCAAAACACACAGCTAAAAGCACCCAAGAATGGATAAGAACAAAACATTGGACTATTCTGAAGTGGCCTTCTATGAGTCCTGATCTGAATCCTATCGAACATCTATGGAAAGAGCTGAAACTTGCAGTCTGGAGAAGGCACCCATCAAACCTGAGACAGCTGGAGCAGTTTGCTCAGGAAGAGTGGGCCAAACTACCTGTTAACAGGTGCAGAAGTCTCATTGAGAGCTACGGAAAACGTTTGATTGCAATGATTGCCTCTAAAGGTTGTGCAACAAAATATTAGGTTAGCGGTCCCATCATTTTTGTCCATGCCATTTTCATTTGTTTTCTTATTTACAATATTATGTTGAATAAAAAATCAAAAGCAAAGTCTGATTTCTATTAAATATGGAATAAACAATGGTGGATGCCAATTACTTTTGTCAGTTTCAAGTTATTTCAGAGAAAATTGTGCATTCTTCGTTTTTTGTGGAGGGGTACCAACAAATTTGAGCACGTCTGTATATAACTAATACATTTCCAAGGAATTTATACCTAATCTAACTTTTGGTGCTATCTAACTTCAATTTTTGTATATCTTTCTTGTGCAATTGCCTGCTGTTATTGCCAAGGACATATGAATCAACTATAAGGAAAGTGTGTGTGAAAAATCCCAAACCCAAGAACAAGTAGCGATTGTGATGTACAGCAGTGACAAGTGAATCACTGCAAACGTTATGTGCCCTGACCTGGAGGAGATTGGCTGGCAGCATGTCGTGTCTGTACCCATCGTAGAACGAGAGAGCCGTGGTGAAGCAGGGCATGGGGATGCCCACCTGCACTCCAGTGCTCACTGCGCGGCGCCAAGACTCCTGAGGGGAGAGAGGAGGGAGTGAGAGCAATCCAATAACACACTGCTAAGAGAAACACTGTCTAAACTGAATTAAAGGAAATGCATTCCAGTCTATTCCAAATGACGCACATCCACACAACTTTCAAGGAGCTATACAAGATAAACCTCAGCTATCCAGAGTCAATCAAGCACTAGTCATCTTCCTTTTTGTTGTCCTGTGCTGGAGTGTTCACAGTATGATCTGACATACAAGGCTAGACTCGGTGTAAATCTGTTAGCTCTATGTGCCCTGTGCTCGTTGCTCAGTCACACTGCAGCGATGCAGCGAGGGAAAGGGTTGATTGATTTCCTACCTGGCAATCCTGAACCGCCTTTCTGAAGAAATCATCCAGAAGCAGGCTCTGGAGCTCAGGGTTCCCATCAAACGCCTCCTTGATCTTGCCCAAGAAAACACTGCAAGAAAAAAAAAAAAAAGAAATTAAAAGGGTAGTCACTAGTGTGTTTTATAAGCTTTTTAAGCTGACCGGTTTCTTATCTGGTCAAAATTCACATGTTTAACATCTGTCTGTATGTTGCACAGTTTTACCCTGCATTCTATTATGACAGAAAAAGTAGTTGTAGTTCCTGGGCAAAAAATGAGCTGTAGAATTAAGTTCTGTTCTTTCTCCAGTTCCCTTTGAGAGGTTCAGAACCCTGTATATTTCCTCATCTCCCGAGCAGACATTACTGATCTCTCCCCTCTGCATTTCCTCATTACAGTATTTCACAACTGAGCATTGCCAAATACACATTGTGCAATTTGTCATTTGAAGCAAGTTTTATATCAAACTTGCTATTTTTTAGTTAAAGTACAGTGGGGATGCAGCTAACTGACATCATCCAGGGAATCAAGAATACTGTAACCTGCCCCAGACCTTGGATAGAAGCAGGTTATGTGAGGTCATATGACTTCTCCCACAAGAGGGCAGACCTATTGCCACATTTGAGATATTTCAACAAAGCTTGATTTTTTCCCTCAGTGGCTTCCTGATGGTGTTTTAAAGCTATTTCACCCTTTCATGCATGGCGACCTCCTATGGGAACGATTAAAAAAAATATGGGGACATATAGACGACACACATGCATGATGACCTCATATGAGAATGCAATTTTTCTCCATATAAAAGCAATGGAATAAAATGTCACTGAAAAATATATTTTATTGTGTCCAACATTTCATGCATGAAAGGGTTAAGTAAATGCACAGTAGTTTTTTTGGGGGGGTTATTTAGCATCTTGGAATGTACACTCTTTGGGGAAACTTTGTGCTATGCACATCTAGCGAGTGTTTTTGCTGGTAGCTATAGACTCCAGTATGCAGCAAACAGACCAGAGTGTGAAAAAGTGTTGTGAAAATGAACAAGCGTATATTCTAACCTCCTGATGATGCAGCCTCCCCTCCACATCAGAGCGATCCCACCATAGTTGAGCGACCAGCCAAACTCTTTGGCTGCTTGTCGGAGCAGCATGAAACCCTGGGCATACGAGATGATCTTGGAGGCATAGAGAGCCTGAAACACACATAGTGTTTAAAATACTGCTGCTGCACACAACAGAACCCTTTCTTTGTTGTACAGCAAGAAATCAAGGAAGCAGCGCAACAGAGTCAACATTCTTAAAGGGATGATTCAAGCATACCTGTCGGATGTCCTCAAGGAACACCTTCTTATCTCCGTTAAATTCCGCCCCTTTGGGTCCTTTAAGGTTTTTGCTGGCTTCGACTCTTTCCTCTTTCAGCGAGGACAGGCATCGTGCGAAGACAGCCTCGCCTATCAAAGAGAGATCCCGTGTACGTTACTGACAGGGGTGCGC
This sequence comes from Acipenser ruthenus, assembly GCF_902713425.1. Classification (NCBI taxonomy): domain Eukaryota; kingdom Metazoa; phylum Chordata; class Actinopteri; order Acipenseriformes; family Acipenseridae; genus Acipenser; species Acipenser ruthenus. The sequence continues at coordinate 3,306,279 of NC_081215.1, forward strand.
TAGATCACAGAGATACCCTCGGCACTGCGCATCAAATCTTTACGGATCTGTAGTTACTAATAAAACATACTGACCATCCATTCTGGAGAAGTGTTCTGCACTCAGCTCGTAGTCAGAATTTCAACATTACTCATTGCTTTATTTACATTTCAATAATACTAGGTTTGCCTAATTAAATAAGAAAAAAAACTGCCAGTCGAGCATGACTCTGCGTATGCTGCTCATTGAATTGATGCAATTGATAAACGCAAGTCACAGTGAATTAAGCAAGTGACCCTGCAGCCCATTGTTAGCATGTTAATAATACACGAGAAAAAAAAGGCATGCTTCTGTGCTTACTGTAGCAGCACCCTGATTTAAAGAATACTTCCTTTTGTGTATTTATCATCCATATCATATTACTAAGAATGGCTAAGAAATGGAGAAATAGACAATGCATGAAAAGCCTCATTTACCTTCTACTTCTAGAGACCATAGAATAAACCAAAGAATGCCTTGCGATGCAAAAATCTGCAGCTTTTACAGTGGCTTGGTTTCAGTGCCAGACTCTGTTACACAACCCAGTTTAAAAGATAAAACCTTAACCCCCACAGACAAACACACACAGAATTTGCATTACTGCATTGTCTGCAGAATAATGTTGAACGTTGTCTTTTGTCAGTGTGCGTATTTGCAGCTTTTTTTTTTTTTTTTGACATACCAGAAAACCTCCCAAGATGCACACTCTCTCAACTGTGTTAAAAATACCCAGCCCCTGTGCTCCGGGAGAGCGGTGTCAAATACTGTTAATGTGACTATTTTGAAAAACACAAAGAAGAGTCTGTCTAGCTGGAACCACTGATGGGGAAGCTAGCAGGATTCACACTCAGCTGCGAGTCTCAACTCTAGGCTGTGAATGAGGCCTCCCCCAGCCTTATCCTGGAGAAAACAACAAGGTTGTTTATTATATTGTTAACAGGCAACACTGGAGTACCAGAGAAGAGAAGAGAAGACTATCCCAGTTACAGAGATTGTGTGGTGTTAGGCTTAGCTGTCTCCAAATCTCATTACATGTTCAAAGACCCTTTCTGGGAAACTTGTTTGTGCTACAATCCTGAAGGTGTGGAGAGAAGACTTGATTTTAAATCGTTACTACTGTATAAGGACCATTATAAAAGGCAAACAATTGTAGCAACATTTACAGAACTCAGGCTTGGTGCTACAATGGTTTCACTTTTCAACTTCTGGATCACAGATCAGATTTGTGCGTTTAGTTTCCTACCACATAGATAGTCACCATGGGCAACATCCACAGCATGGAGAATTGTGCAATGCAAGTTTTGATTACGGATAGCATTGGGCCCAGTTTTAATGAGAACCGAGGTGCTTACCTATTAAAGTGACCGGCGTGCCGTACTCCAGCGCAGAGATAGCAGTCCACTTCCCTGTGCCCTTCTGTCCGGCCGCGTCTCGGATCTTGGGGAGCAAGTGCTTGTTGTCGGAGTCCCGGAATTTCAGGATGTTTGCAGTGATTTCAATTAGGAAGGAGTCCAGCTCAGTCTTGTTCCATTCTTCAAATACCTAAAGAAAAAAAAAATACAAATAATTCACTAATCTACACAGAAAGGGACTTTGTCACATATTCAGAGATATTCACCGGATCACATTAATATATGTCATTGTGTATGCATCTAACATTAAGCAATAAAATTCAGTAGTACAGCAAAACACAGCGAAGTTACAAACTGAAGGCATAGGGCTTGTTCCCTGCTCACCTTGGCCATTTCATCGTGGTCCATGCTTAGAACATCCTTCATCAGGTGGTAGGCTTCGCAGATCAACTGCATGTCTCCGTATTCAATACCATTGTGCACCATCTTCACAAAGTGACCTGCGCCCTCATCACCAACCTAGAGCAGAAAATCAACAAGACCATTCCAACCAGACACCAGCTACTGCACTCCACCTGCTGCTACTGAATCTGCTTCCTTCCACATATACTATTACATCGGAAATAAAAGCCATGAATAGACTCATTAAAACTAATAAGAAACCAAGTCAAGCAGACACACGTTGCAGCTCGTTGTCTTCATCAGTGTACAACTGCAGCTGAAACATCTGTCTGCTTGACTTACTTTTACCTGACTGATTCTGATCGAGTGCTTCCAAGTTATAGATTTACTAACTTAAACCCTTCAAGAGCAGTTTACAGTGTGGTGGCGACATGGACCTCACAGTAGGAAAAGCACACTTCAGAGAGCAATCTCTTCCAGGACTTTACAGAACACAACACAGCCCCGACCTACCAAGTTAAAAATAATCCTGGCACTGCCAAGCTGTGAGACTGTACCTCCAGGGGCTGGCTGGCTTGTCAACATGCAGAGAGACTTCATTTATAATTAAAGTTGCAGACTGTGGCAGACAGTGAAATGACAGAGGCACAGGTTGCAGAACCCATGAATAAGATCATGCAGTATATAATGTTAATGATGACTCCAGCAACCTTTATTTCTACTCACCCAATCACAGCACGGCTCTCCAGTTCCCACTTTAGCAGCGATGCTCTGGAAAATATCTTTGATGTGTGGCCTGTGGTAAAGAAATAAAGTGTGCTTTAAGCAGATAATCATTCTGGAATCAAGACTTGAAAATGAAATAAAAATGTATTTAAAAAAAAAAAAAAAAAAGAAATGGGTACATATGTTGAAACTTGTACACAATGCATAAATGTCCTATTGACATTATTTAAATCGTGCAAAAACATATTGAAAATGCAAGATTGTCTAAAGCTGCACAACAGGAAACATCTGCGGCAACTTCACTTACATTGTCGTTCACAGGGATTTTTAACAACAAGTGTTGATTGTGCATTATTTAGGGTTAGGGTAAAGAAGAACATCTCTGAGCATGGCAACACTGGACAGCGAGACAAGGCTATGGAGCCCAGCAAAGACTCACCAAGCCTCTTTGTGACCTCCGGGCATCAGCGAGGGTCCATAGCGGGCCCCCTCCTCCCCTCCGCTCACTCCACTGCCAACGAACAGCAGCTGTGCAGACTTCAGCTCCTTGCACCGCCGCTGCAGAGCAAACCAGAGCCATTTCATCTACCATTTCAGCATGCTTTTTAAAAGGAGACGTTCTGTGCTGCTCATCAGGTATGTACTGAAGAAGAGTGCTTTGAAATATCTGGTAGTTTCAGGATGACTCCTGCCCCCAGCCCTCCTTACTTACCACTGTGTCCCTGTATTCAGAGTTGCCTCCATCAATGATGATATCCCCTGCTTCAAGCAAAGGAACCTGGAATGAGAAACACTTTTTAGCTTCATGTAGTAACATAGGAGGGCTTTTGTAACGAGCTATGGGGCACTAATGTGACTTACACCAATTTTAAAAGCAGGGAGTTATATCTGATTGAGATATCACACAGCATGGCAAGTCTTACTCTGTGCTCACCAGCTTGCTAATGAAGTCATCCACTGCCTGGCCTGCCTTGACCAGCAGAACAACTCGCCGGGGCTTCTTCAGCTTGGACACCATGTCCTCCAGGGACTGCGCCCCCACCACGTTTGTTCCTTTCGCTTCGTTGTCTAAGAAGTCCTGCACCTTGGAGACTGTCCTGTTGTAGGCACACACCTGCAGGCATCACAAATCAACAGCTGTAGCGTCATATCCTAATGCAACACAGCAATCCGACTGGCTGTTAAGGTTGCGATGGTGTATAATAAAGAAATAACACCAGCGACTGTCAGATCTGTTGTATTATTTGAATTAGCCATTTAGCAGACGCTTTTATCCAAAAGCGACTTTCAGCGACTAGGGGGTGAGCTATGCACCACAACTGCTGCTGCAGAATCACTTACAATAAGACCATGGTTTTACGTCTCATCCGAAGGACGTGGTATTGGTATAGGATTTGCTTGTATGCCCATTTATATGATGTTACAGTGTTTTACTGCGACCAGAAAACTTGTGGATATATGATGATAGTTAAAATTATACGCCCAAAACACCCACTATAATTCTGACATCTAGTCCAGGTGTATGGCTGACCTCTGTTGCTGAACTGTACTTACCACAAAGCCATGGTCGTTCATGTTTAAGATCAGGTTTTGGCCCATCACAGCCAAACCAATCAGTGCAATATCAGCTCTGTTGGAAAGGAAACATTTTTCAGTTTCCCAACAAAAGGTTTATTTGCCAAACCTAACAAATCACATACAGTATTTGCATATACAGTGGTAACAATATAGCTGTAAATGGTAATAAAGAGCCAAACCTTATTCTAAGAACATGGCTATCTATATATAATGTGAGATTACATGGGAGGTTCCACTGAGTAGGCCTATTTACTGTATATAATGATTCATTAAAATGAGGTCACTACCTGTCATTGATAAAAGTATTAATAATAATAATAATAATAATAATAATAATAATAATAATAATAATAGTGGTAGGGTGTTAAACTCTATTGTGTATTAAAAATAAATGGTGTTAATGTTTTCTGTAGTGTAAGGTATTTCAATTCCACAATACTGGGAGATAAAGTGAACTGTGAAATACGACATTGTTACACAAATAATCCACCCCCAGAAATGTCCAAACACTAATGCAAGCTCGTGGTTTTCTAACATTGCAACATCCCTGACATGTACTCTAAACCTTTAAGAAAGGAAGCGGATTTCTGCAAATGTGGACAATGCCCGACAGCTGCCAAACGACTGGACTTTTGTTGTAAGAGCATAACTGCTTTTCGATTGGACAGAAAATTGTAACTGATCTGCTAGTTAAAACAAAATGCTTCCTTAAAATCACACACCCTATTCTATGGGGAAATTCCCAACTTCAGACTGTTTAGGTAGGCGAGACTACAAAACATATACACCCCGTTCTAATGTAGCTTGCAGTCAAATTTACCTCAAAGTTCGCTTAAAAAAAAACTTAAGTAATTCATTCATTCTTTCAAAATGGGCACCCATTCCTGTGCCTCGTTCGCGCATTTCTGTGTACTGTGTTCGTAGTTTTGTTTCCGGGGCTATTCTCGCCACAGTAGTGTTTTTCCTGTCTTTAACATTCTCGATCCCTCACATGGATACAGTGGGTGATCGGTCATAGGCAACACATATGAATTATGATCAGCACCAGCACTTAATCGTGACGGCAGCTGGTGTGAGTGCAGCTGAATCATATGGATGCAAGTGCATCTGTTATTACTGGCAGTGTTAGTGCGTCTACGCATTTATTTTCAGAAACAAGCTTGATTGTGTAAGCCTTAAAAACATTTGTAATTACTCGGATTAGTCTAATCCTTGGCAAGCACTGTCTGCATTCTAAATCAGTTCAATCCTTCTACAAATGGTCTTGCAATAGTACGTTTGTCACGTCGTATAAGCCATTCAAATGTATACTCACTGTGCCATGGTTTCGCGTTTTATCCTTCAGTGCTAGAATGTAATTAGTGCGGTGATGACAGTCCACTTCCTTCCCGCAGGTTCTCTTACTGTTCCAGCACCTGAAAAAGAGCTTCACTGTTTCCAGGTGGAGTGAGGTCGCAGATCCCAAAGCTCCGCCTCTTGTGATTCCTTATTGGTTCAGAATCAGTAAACCAATGAAAACTCAATTTGGATTTGTTGACTGAGCGTCAGTCATTAATCTTGCGTTATCCGCCCCCAAAAGAGCAACAAGGCCTAGGTAACCGAGCGATCGATAGCTCGGTGTAAAAGAGACATAAACCCTGCCGCCTTTTGTAATTATATTATTAATTCCACACGGCAGTTAGCCTAAAATCATATTTTAATATTGCAACATACACGCGTAATAAGCTCAGATGGGAAAAATTGGACGAGATTTCTAGCGTACTGTAAAGCGATTGCTCTAGTCTAGCCCAGTGGCCAGCGCTCCCCATGATGTCACGACCAGAATCCAGAGCTGCAGATTTGTGCAAGTCAACATGACTTGGCTGTCAGAGTCATTTCATATGCAAATCGAGCGAATATTATGTTGAGAACATCTAATATGTCATTTGATGGACGTGGGAATTTGAATTTGAATTTCCATGGTTTTATCTATAATAAATAAATAAATAAATAAATAAATACATTAAAAAAAAAAAAATCAACAATATCCTTATAAATTCGCTAGGTGTCACTGCAGAGGTATTCTGGGATGCCCATTGGTTTCTATGGAACTTGCCCCATTTACATATTTTTTAAAAGCTGTATACCCCAGGATGCTTGTGTTTCATATAAATGCTGCATTTAATTTGAGTCTACCTTCTTCACAGCCACATTTGGGCATACAGTCAATTGTACCAGTATAATTATTATACTCTCTTAAAAAAAATCATGTTTTTAAATGCTGTTTCTAATGTATCTTTTAATATATCTGATGTAAATGTATTAACAATTGCAAATGTATTTTATGCTATGTACAGTGTCGATGTTTTACAGGAGAGGCGCTATATAAAAATACAATTGATTGATCGATTCATTGATTGATTGCCAATCGTACTACCCGGCTCTGTAGGTGCCCGCATTTCAGTTGTAAAAATCTCTGGGAGCGGAAGAGAGTTGTCTTTCACCACCTGGCATGTAGGTTTCTAAATGCTCAATAACTGTTTAAGGAAACTATTTCAGCACATCTTTCCTGTAAATCACAAGCAGAGCTCCTTCCTGGTTTAATCCACTTCCTTGTGTGACTCGGGGCAGACTCGTACATCTGTATATACTAACAGTGACACCTTATGTGAAGCTGTAGAGATTTGTATCATGCATGAAATGTATCTTGACTTGTTATAAAACGCGGTCTGAAGTGTAACCTGTGTACCTACCTCCCAACTGGAATTTGAATCCTGTGTCTGGGCTGGGCAGATATGATGCATGTTCAGTGGCAGGGTAGTATTGGATACAATTGTAATGTTTAATGTAGATTGTATTTAAGAGTTCCTATTTTGTTGTAACAATATAAATGCATGTAGTCATTCAGTAGAGCGAAGCGCAGAAGCCATGCCTGCCCCTTCTGAACCACCACTCATTTTAAACTGTATGGGACGGATCGCAGGTGACACTCAGTCACAAAGGGCATTGGGCCTCCTGGTCACAGCTGGAACCAAACCATGCTCAAGGTAACTCTTTATTGGGGTCTGTCTTCATCATCTCCAACCCCAATTTCTCCAGCACACTATTGTTTTGCCAAGATGACTAGTAACATGTGAATTTTGTACAGCTGATGACTTATAACAAGTACTGTTGTCTTAATGTGTTACACACACATGTATGTGTGTATGCATGCGTGTATTTATCCATATCATGCATGTATATACTGTATGTGTGTGAATACACTTATGCAATGGTTGAATCACTCTCATGATGGCTGATAAACAACACAGAACTCAGGACTTATTCTGCTAATGCACTGGTTGTACCTTTATTGTTATCTCGTTCACTAAACAGTTCAGTGGTACAAGATTACACACACAGAATTAGATATATCTGCATTACACGTCTAGGCTATACAGCGAATGGATTATAATTAGTACAAATACATGAAATATATTTACATTTTAATTCAAGCTCCATACAACATATATATTTACAAAATAAATGTATGAAAATGAAGCAAATCTGACGAATAAATAATGTACAGTGCCGACGATCTGAAACAAAAACCGGTGCTAAAGGGAATGCCAACCTTCAGTTTCAAATGAAATTGTTCTTTCTGGGGCAACTTGCTTTAGATTTGGGGAATCTTTTTTTTGTTTGTTTGTTTGTTTGTTGTTATTTTAATTGGATTTTTTTTTTTTAAATAATGGATGATAAGCGTTAAGATGAAATTGGTGAATAGATGAGTAAGGAGCTGGACTTTGTAGACCTCAGCCAAAAGTACAATTAGATGTTCAAGATATTACCTTCTATTATAAACCTAATATAGGCCCACTTTCAACATCATAATCCTATGGTATAGAACTAGGCTATCGCTAAGAACACCATTTAGTGTTCAAGTTAAAGATCACCTGTAAAGAAATTGAAATCTTTGAAACAGGTTGACATGTCCTTTCAAACAGGAAGCACACAAATTAAACCAGTTCCCAATAACAATAATAAAAAAAAGTCTCGGACCACAATGGTATTTGGGAGAACCAACCACGATGGGCTAATAAAATGCAAACAGGCGTCATCTTACTGACAGCACATTCCGCACTACCTTGCAGCAGCATCAGTGCCAGTCCCCTTACCAGTAATACCAGGATTTCCAATCGAACAACCCTTCGCTTTAGCATCACACTGCTTCATTTTGTTCAAGTATATGTTTAGGTAGAGTTAGCGGAATGACTGTTATTAAAAATATGCAAACCTTTGTACTGTATGCCTTTCTGTCCTACTATTGAATTCTACTGTGCAAAGAACTGCAACCCAATATATATATATATACACACGACACATGTTAAAATAATAATAAATACAGTTAATAAAGTCTCTACACTTTGCGTTAACCAGCAACTCAAAATTAATGAAAACCTTTGCTCTGACAAACTGCACAGGGTCTTCATTTTGCATAGCCACTTTTAAACCAACTATTGACTACTAGTTATAAGGGCCAGACATTCTGACAGCTGTTATAAAGTATGGATTTCATGCAAGTGATCTTGTAAATTCATTTCATTGTCAACTAGCCGATGGTAATATTTCAGTGTATGTTAAGCTGAAAGGGCCAGGACAGGTTGACATTCTGTGTATGTATGGGTGCCTGTGCTCTGCAGGCTAGCTGACCCCAGACTCTGGGCACCTCATGAAGAATAGCCACGCTCTGTTTGAAGAGAAATGAAAAGTATGCCTTATCAAAAGGTCAATAACCGGTATAAAGAATGCATGTCCTTAGTCTGTATTTCCCTGGTCCACTCATTCCCAGCCTCTTTTCTTTAAGTGTGTTGGATTGCATGTACTACTGGTTGGCTGGCCAGAGTCACAATCCCCTGTATTGTCAAACTTCAGTCAGGCTGGTTTGTAAAATACTGAACAATGCAAATTCCATCATCCCTTTCAAACCAATACAGCAATACTAAACAGTATTTATTGTAAAAGAACAATTGTAAGGAATCCATCTAAATGTTGAATAGATATAAAAGTATTTTATAGGCCTATGTTTCATCCAGTTTATTTCTGACACCCAGTTTCAGATTTATGCAGAGCAAAGTTTTTAATTAATGTTTTTAAAACAATAAAAATCAAGAGTATTTTAGTTTGTTACTTCATTTCGGTGATATTCTGTAATGCAACGAATTCAGCAGGACTTACCACTCCATTCATTAACCATGTACCTCTTACTTCAGGTTAACCAATCCTGGCAGTCAGTGCTTGCTAGTACAGTATCTAAAGCACATTAAAATCAGCAGCTAACAATACTGTGCCTGCTCATACCTCTCCTGCAGCCATCTTTAAGAACAGCCTAGTCCTGCATACTCCCATTATGACTTCATGAGGAATGAAAGTGCTAAACATTGTAACCTAGGACTTTTCCCCATAACTCAACTAAGTTATCTTCTAGTGACATGATTAGCAATGCTGTAACATTTTCTTAGCTACAAAAGGCTTTGATCATTTTGTCATTGCTATTTCAGGTCGTAAACATCTGGGCATTTGCATATAATATAAACATATATATGCTTGGCACAGTCCAATGCTGTACCTCCGGTATATATTCTGGATATTGAAGAAGCTCATTTAGGTTCTGGTGCATGTTCTAATCTGTACTTGGAACCCTAAAATGACCTCATTATTCTAGTATCATCTACAGACCTTCCAGTAGTTTTCAAGCTGTAGGAAGCTGTAAATAACAGTGCCTGATATTAACATCCCTTTGGCCAAATCATTGTGAGAATAAACCTGCACTAAAACATCCAGGGAATATTAAAAGATATAAAATACAAATTAAAAGTCAAATCAAATAAAACATTTGGACAATCTCTGAAGAATTATCTGTCTTGCAATCGCCGCTGCAGACACGTCACTGGTACAAACATTATTCTAGCACTGACATATACATAAGACATTCGTTTTTGTTTTTCGTTTTTATACAGCGTTAATGTTTTTCACCTGTATGTTGTTGTAATAGTTACAGTCCAGTAATTGGATGGTCCAATGACACAGCTGGTTATAACACAATGATTTTAGGTACATCTGCTTATATGAAGTAATACAGCACATATGTTCTGTGGGTCTGTGGAGGCTGCATCAGTTCTCTGTCTGGCCTGAAGTAAGATTATCTAGAAACATAAGTGCTTTTTGCATTGGCTTTCTGTCAGCCATTTTGGTATTTTGTTTTCTAGCTGAATACGAATACACTGCCCCCAGAGTATCTGAAATACCTAATCTCACCCGATGCTTCTTTGTTTTTCGTTCTGGTTTTTTTTTTTCGTTTTATGACACGCAAGATTGCAATTTGGTTTCGCCCATTTTACTTTTCGTTCATATTTTTCCTAAATCTGCAATAGATTCCCGACAGAGATGATTAAAAGTTACCCGATAAAAATAAAAAGTAGGCTAACCAAAGATGCCTAAACATGCCTGCAAAAGAGAGAGGCGTTTTCTAGGTGTCTCGTTCCTCTGTGTGAAGGAGTGAGACACAATTCTAATGCCAATACCGTACCTGTATTGACATTCCATCAATTGTCAACCAGAGAGAAATCCTACAGACAATCGCCAACAAGCAATCTCTGTAGTGTTTTGTTAAATATGGTAATATTCCAGTTTAGGCATTGCACTATTAATATAAGCAAAGTACATAATAATTTGTTAAATGGTATATATTTTGTCTGTTTTCTTTTGCTGTGTGCATGAATCTCTGCTTAACCCGAGGACAGCCATTGGTACCATGCGGGTACAACTCAAAAATGTTTCAGACTGACAGATAACACTGATAGGACAACCTTACAGACACAAAAACTCAGAATTGGAAAAAACTGCTGAAAAATCGTGCACACACAACTAGACTGTATTACAACATGCTACTAGTTAAGTTTTAGGAAAGACAAAAAGGAGGAGAAGGAAGGAGGGAGGTGAGGAGGAGGAGGAGGAGGAGGAGGAGGAGGAGGATTTGGGTAACTTAAAAAGGTGCTTTGAAGAAGAGTTAAGCCACAGGTCTACATACAAGAGAAAACCGTCAAGAATCACACAGATAAATAAGTGTTAACACTTTGTATCTTCAAAGGCAAGTCAGAAGAATAGGTACTGTATTCCCTGCACTCAGTGGAGGGACCGTTCTCAATTCTTCAGCTGCCCTGAGCACCTTCGGGCAAGTTTGGACCTAGAAACAAAAAATAAACAGTGCATTGGTAAATTCATTCATTCCATTACAACATGACCTCCAAAAGCCTATTGATTAAAACAACATGCTTTATACCATTCTGTTACAAGACTTGCCACTGGTGCCCCCTTCAGAACTCACCACTCCCACCTTTACAATCGGATTAACTGGCCCTCTTTACATACCAGATGACTGAAAGTGTGCAGCAGCCAATGACTGGAATGAGTTTCAACAAAAGTTCAAATTCGAACGGCTCATATCGGAGGTTGCTTTTAGCTGTAGGGTCGACTCATTGCTGACTTGACACTACAGATCTGTATATAGGTCTAGGAAAGACAACTGCAATCAAAACTGAAGACCAGTAAACGAACATAAATACCTACGTACTGCCAAAACATGGACACCATGTAATCGTGCAGCGTTGCATCTAGTCTCTCAATGAAATCAGACCTAAATACAGTAGTCGCATATGTGAAGATATTTTCTATCATTTAACAAAACATAAAAGAAAATGATATGAGGATGTTTAGCACCATCAGGAGAAGTTTATATACTTTTACATTTTTTAGCACAACTAATTTCAACTAAATTAAATACTGCCAGGATTGAACACTAACTGGTAAATGCAACTGAACTCAGTGGATACAGTAATCACTGAATATAGATGATGTAAAGATGTACAGTAAGCACGGCAGCCATTTTAAATTATGACATTATTATTAATTCTGTATTAAACAACGCAGACTGTACCTTATTGTGCCAGCTAGAAGTGGGTTAAAGGCATACAACCAGTCATTCAAATCTTTGTCATTGATAGCCTGCAGTAGAAGCCCACGATGCTTGGTACACACTGCAAACGTGTTGGGCGTCTGGAGAAAGGAAACATACAGCATTCAGTAGGTTAGGCTGCGTAGTGTCTGGGTTTAGTTCTACATTGACATGTGGAGAAGTGGATAAAATGAAGAATCATTCAAAACCTAATAATAATAACAATACAGTACGTGTGCAGAGAGAGATTGTGTCATTTGGTCCTCAACCCATTAACATGCCAATGGCTATTAATAACACTACATACTACCAAATCAGGTCACAGTATCAATAAAGGGTGATTCAAAAAGGTATACTTATTATAAGAGGTCTAATAACTCCATTGTGGTCAAAATCAGTTTAAAAGGTGTTGATTCTATTTTTTGAATCATGTTTGGTGTCACCTGGTGGACAAATGCTGTAATTGCAATAGGGTTTCACTGGAAGAGGAAGTGTCATCAGGGTTTTCTGTGACTGAGCTCACCTTTAGCATTGCCTGCTGGTCCTCGCTGTACTCGACCTGTGCGGTGGACAGGTTCAGGATGCCCCTCTCCACGGGGTCCTTGTCGTTGTGGTACATGAAGACGTAGGGACGCCGCACCACCACAAAGTACTTCACCCACGAGTTAGACCTGGGCTCCATGAAGTTCAGGTAGCCTTTCTTAGAAACCACCGACCTGCAATGTGAAAGCTCAGCATTAGGGCAACTTCATCCCTGCTTCCAGGTAAAACCACAGATTAAAACAATCCTTCAGTGAGAAGCCTCCAAGCCCAGGAGCCTGTTGCCATTGACCTACCTTATTTTATTCTAGCATTCACTGTGAATAGTGCAATTTGAAAAGTACTGTCAAATGTTTGCAACCGCTTACCCGGGTCTCATCTCCTCGATGTCAGGGACCAGGTTGAGGAACTCGTTCTTGCCGGCTCGGGCCAGGTAGGAGGTCTCCACGATGGGGACCATGGGTAAGTTCTCATAGTCTGGACAGGAAGGGCTGGTGGCTCTGGAGTTGGCTTCTGGAGTTCTAGAACACAGTACAGAACCAGCCTTAGAGCTCAGCTGACAAGAGGACAAGTGACAGTTCTAAGCAGGGAATGCAAACACAACTAAGAAGCGACATCGCAGAGGGACGAAGCCAGGAGTTAGTTCAGTCTTTCTTCATGGCTCTGTAAGGTTGTGGTTCTTATTGCCCATTAAAATAGTGTAAAACGTCAGAGCCAAACATTTGAATAAATACCCACTGTATTTCAAGAAGTGGAGCAGAGTCATGTAACAAATTGACTGATTGTGTTTTCCTGAGGGAGGGCAAGGCTGTTTTATGAACTAGACTGATAAGAATCGTGTTTCATCAGCAGCATTAACCCCAGTGCGATCCACAGCTCACAAATCGCTGTTCATTTCTAGGAGTCTGAAATGAAAGCATCAGTCGACCTACTTTTGGTCCATGGAGTTACATCTGGAGTCCGCCAGGGAGGGGCAGGTAGATGACGGAGTGAGGGTGGCACTGCTGAAGCTCGACACTGAAGGATCCCGTCCCATCGGAGAGATATCCGACAGCTGAAACCAACACAGCACCTCAGCAATCACTCACTGCACAGCCGCTGACTGCAAGCGGCAGACATTGCATGCGTCATACTGCGCTAAGACACACTACTATAAAGGGTGTGCTGTCGAGGTTATTGATCCACTATCCAAGGTAAATGACCTTTTTCCAGTTGTTTTACAAAGCAAGCCAAAATCATTAATAAAACAGCATATAAGCACTAAACTATATATATTGCATGCAAAACTGTAATGCCTACCTAATGTAAAATAAATGCTATAAATGTTTATTCACTCTGGATGACTCTATCCTGCATTTGTTGTTTCATAGAAAGCTTTTCTTACTTTGCAGTCACTGATGCTGTTGCAGACCTGGTTATATTCTCTGTTGAAGGTGTGGGTTAGGAGTCGCAGGCACTAAAACAGATTGCATATACATTAGGATATACATCAGCACAAGAAAGCTATAGTTCACATAAAACTTTTAAGAAGTTGTTTCCGTGTGAATGCGAGAGCGAACGCCTCTAGCTGGCAGGCTCGGGTACCTTGGTGGCGAGCTCCTTCTCACGCTCAACCAGGCTCTCGATGTCGGTCGAGTCGTAGCCGCTGCTCTCGCTGGGGGTGATGGCGCTCTCGAAGGTGGCGTTGGAGATCTGGGAGGAGATGCTGGTGGAGGTGCTCAGGGTGCCGCTGCTCATGCTGGGGGAGATGGACTCGCTCAGGGACTTGGGGGCCGTCGTCTCGCCCAGCTTCTCACGCAGCAGCAGCAGGTGCCGGGTCTTTTCAACCTGACAGGGTGCGACAAGTACTGCGTCAGCACCTTAACAGCTATGCAACAGAGCCAGGCTCGTCTGTGTCAGCACCTTAACAGCTATGCAACAGAGGCAGACTTGTCTGCAGGTACGGTTATTGTGCTTTTAGCTTGATCTCACCAACAGGGGGCAGATTCATATCATTGGGGCTCACTATTACATTTTAACAAAACACATCCTTCTACTGCATCGCCCAGAGTTGTACTGTCTGCATATTGATCGAAAACCCTGACAAGCTATGATAAATATAGTACATAAACCTGCTGGTCTCCAGAATATTACTGTTACCTTTCAAGTACTGACTGAACTCCCTAATCCAGTGTCACATGCTATTATTGTCCCCCGCTGCGGAAATAAATCACTAATCTTGTCAGTTTAAATCCCTTTACCTTTGGAACAGACATAACTAATTCCAGTCACAGTGTGTCTCCAGGTCTAAGGGACCTCTTCTCCTGTCCTGTCGAATATACAATCAGCCCTGATGGAGAGAGGCTGACGCACAACTACTGACTGCTCTGCATCTCAGATTGCTGGACCCCAGCAAGCTTTCTATTATCTCCTTATGATTGCCAATGTGTGCAAAATGAACGGGAAGTGACACACACTTGAAGTCCAATTTCACAGCCTCATTTATGAGCGGAGTTTCCATTCAATGACGCTACTTCGGTTTAAATTATCATTGAGAATCAAAAGGTCTTGAAAGGTGAACAGTGCGACTTTAGAGAGACACATTCCATGCCCTCGTTTGTCATAAAATAGGGCTTATTTTACAACAGAATTACAACCTTTTTTCTTTTTAATTATCTGCCAACATAATTCACATCAAAAACAAAATAAAAAGACCAGTTGGCCTGAAAAAAAATCAATAGAACACAACAGGAAACAATTCTGACAGGACAAGTGCAAGAGTAGGAATCTCAAGGTGATGAACGTCACAAAGCCTTGGTTTCCATGGCGCCCACCTCATGCAGCAGGTCTAGTTTCTCAAGCTCCCATTGGTGCTCCAGAATGAGGCTGTCTCCGCGAGGTCTCCACCCAGCCAGGTTCTCCTCGCCCCTGACGTACGCCACCGATGTATCCAGGACCTTTCTCCTCCTCCTCTGCATACCTGGGACAGACAGCAATGCACTCATTGACCGCTAAGCAGATACCCCATTTTATACCATGGACATTAGAACGACTCCTAGCATCAAAGCAAAAATATCTGCACAGTGGTTTTTAAACAACCTGCTACCTGCTTAGCAATGATTGTATTCAGATCTAAATCCAGCAGACCTAAAACAGCTTGTAATGAAAATGCATGCCAAGATGCTGTATAATTTCTGCATGGCTTCAGTCCAGGTAAATGCAGATTATTATTTTTGAAATCAATCTAAGATAACTACTAGGCATTCCGGGTGTTACTATGGGCCTAAATTAGCCAAGAAAAAGGTTGGTAGCATGTTCTAGATTTTAAGTTCTCACAAGAAAACTTTTAACATATGAATGTGGAATTCAGCAAATGCAACTTTTCAACAATAAAATATGGTAGTTAAAATCATCTCTCTGAAATATTAAAACTATATTTAAAACTACGTACCTGGGCTACCTGTGTCTGCCATTTTACACAAGCTCAGCTCATGGATCCCAGTCACTCTGTTACTGTAGAAAATACATTTAAAAAACAAATCAACACACGGCAATACCGACGACCCTATGTACATCACAAGCCCAGCCATTTCCAAAGCTGTAGACGATGGGATTTACTTCAAACTGATTTTTTAAAAAAAAACTGATTTGATAAACTTGTGCAAGATGTGTACCGTACCAGTCAGGTGACTTGGAGTAGCCTCTGCCAAACAGGCTCTTCAGAGAGCCAGGGGGGGAGATTTTAGCATCCCGAGAGTAGAACACCATACAGACGTCCTTCGTGATCACAGCCGGCTGGATGCAGTGGTCAAGCTATCACACAGAAAGAAGGGGAAAATGGTGTTATACTGTGCATAACATCTGATTTATAAAGCTTTTTCAAATGAAAGGAGAGATGAATAGAAAAGGGGTTCAGTGGTGAGGTTGATGACTGCTGCTTCTTGTGATGAATACCGTTTTCAAAATGTTGTTCCAGCAAGGACTGTGTAGCGTGAAAACTGCATTGTCAAAGCTGTATACATTAATATGTAAAACTACGTGCCTAAAGGGGCTGGCTTTCTGATTTGCTTTCCCCTCAAACCTCGTTCACAGTTTGAGAGGCACAGCAGCACTCACCTCGAGGTACGCAGACAGGGTCATGTAAATCTTCTCTCCGTATGGAGTCACGCGGTTCAGGAGAAGAGAGTTGTGTAGAGAGCTGTCCCACACTGCCTCAAATCGGTAGAAGGTCCTGAAATATACAGAGACATCACCTGGGTGACAGGGATACAAACCCATGGAAAAGAGCCACAATGATGACATCCCTGCATTTTAGCAATTTAACTACAAGCCACGTATAAAGCTTATAAAATGTGAGATTATTTGTTTGGTGCATTCTGTTCTATTGCTTTGTTAGGTAGGAGGCTGGAATCTTGCTTGCACACAGAATCCGTTTTATCTTTTCAGTTTTTAATAATAAACTAGATTAGATCAACAGATTCCTTTCTATCTGTACAGTTACTTTTACAAAATAATACTTTTAATATACTGCATTTTAACAATAACAACCTACCGATGCATATTTGTCAGCGAATAATTTATTCCTATTTGAAATTACTTTTTTTGTAATTTGCAAAAACCTCCAATAAAAACTTGGTAAAAGACTTTGTTTGCTATTAAAATGCTGTATATAAAATATAAATAAACCTTGAAATGAATCAAATGTCAGTCTCAGTAGGAAGAACCTAGTGATATTATTAACGTCATACTCATAGAACAGATTTAATGTCCCCACAATTCACTTGAACATGTGATAAAGATGCACGTCAATGTGCAATTCCGTTTACTACACTCAGCACAGCTACTCCATTATAAAATGGAAATTTGTACCAAAAGAAAATGGATGGGCTATAAAACTGACACATGTAGCAGCAAGTCCCTGACATACACTTTTTCTTTTTAGGTGAAATCAAAGATCTGTCAGGATTCTCTCTTTAGTATTTTCTGTTCTCAACAGTTCTTTATTTTGTTGTTGTTAGCGGTGTGAATGTAAGGTTTATCTAAGGGTGCCTGTGTCACATCAATGTGTCGCGCTCTGCTGACTGCTCATGTGTTACATCCGGTCTGGGACACAGCGAGGCTCCCATGGTGTCTCAATGAGTCACACCACCAACCAGCCTTGACAACAGTGACAGCACAGACTGCGCTCACCTGTATGAACACCACAGCGTCTCTTTGAATAACACTGATTGAATTTAAAAATGCTCAGAAGCAGAGCAGAACTTTATTTTTTTTATATATAGCCCCAAGGCTACAGCTCTCAAATCTTTTTTAATAGCTGTGATTCTCACTGTCACCTCAGATCATTTGGGGAGCTGTGTAGGGAATCCCAGTACTGAGTTCCCTCTGCTCTATTTGGCGCTAGACAGACAGACAGACAGGGTGACACAAAACGAACCCAGCTGAGCTACCCTCCCACGCCCTTCTCCAGTCTCAGGTCCACCGTAAGAGACAGAGTGATCTCTACAGCGCAGTCATTCACAGGTTGACAGACCAAGTAGACTGCATGACTTTCGTGTTTAGATTTAGCCTTGTTTAATTAAGACACTTGAGACTGGGTGTATTCTGGATCAAGGTTAGAATATCTCTAACAGTATCTCTTCAGTGTATCTCCATGTGAATAGGCAGGGCACCATTAGAACTATTTAAATGGGAGCGATATTTCGATCCACCACCCTTTAAAAGACTATACCCCCGTAGGACCTATTCACAAAACATCAAGGACTTTTTAAAGAAATGCTTTGTTAAGGACTGTTTTTTTTAATCCCATTTTTTTCAAAATACTAATTAACCTAAAGAGCAAATGTATGAACACTCTTAAAAAAAAAACAGTCCTCAAAACATTCCTTAAGTGAATACTGTATGGGGCCTATACAGTATATCTTAGTTTATAAGAGTGAAAAACATAATAAAAAAAGACACAAAACTAATAATAAAATACAAAACTAACAGCATGTTAAAATATAGCACTAGAGGTGTCATAAAGTGCTTTCTATTGAAAAATGAACTTTATGAGCAGAATTAGCACACAAAAAGGTACCTAGGTATTTCCTTATCAAGACAAATCCTGTAAAACACAAGGAGGGTCCATTAGCAGCAGGAAAAGGAAAAAAAAAAAAGAAGAGAAAAATAAAACAGGCTTAAAGGAAATTATTGCAATGCAAAATACATGATGAGGTAATGAGGCAGACAAGAAGAAATGATGACCCAGGATAATGGAACAAGCGACACACAAAGAAAAAAAAAAACAGACAGCGTTCCATTGACATATGAAACAGATATTGGACAGGATCCGGTCTGAAGTCAATGCACCTGGTTTAGTTAAATCATTACAGTCAAACCTTGCTTGCAATCAGACCTCCCCCCTAGCACATGTGCTGTGGACCTGGCCTGTAATGTATCTGTGCAGCCACCAGGTGTCACTGTTGCTTCCTCAAAAGTTGACCTTCAAATAAGCATTAGCTAGGTAGGTCTCTATGTGTCGCTTCAACAAAAGAAGAAAAAAATGTGCAAATTCATCTGGTTGCTCACGACTTTTATTAGCAACACCATGAACTATCAACTACTGTGCTGAACTGAAGCAATCAAGACAGTTCCCATTATCTGACCACTTCCATTATCTCAGGCAAGGCCATCTCAGCTGTCATCAATAGATTTCATTCCCTTATAGCTTCTGTCCTCTGAGGAACAGAGCGCAACCATTACGGCAATTACACCTCCTGACTCAGTGAATGATGTCAGCATCTGTAAATGAGTCAGTAACATAATACTTTGAAAAGACATTTTATAAGAGCAAAAATATGAAATCGTAACACCTGACAATCTTTTCAATGCCAATGGCAGAGGCAGCCGAGATGAATGGTGCGATTTGCTGCTTTGCCGCACTTCAATAGCTTTATAAAGAAGAAAATCGGCTTAACAACATAGAGCAGGCTCAGGAAGAGATTGCAATTGTTACATTGTGTGGGCTGCTTGAACTCCCAGCACATGAGATCTTTCTAGAGCCAACACCTGGGATACATACACCGCCCCCACCCCCCCATCTAAATTGTGCACTTGCTGTTAATAATCTTTGAATACAAAATAATATCCTGCACTCTCGTTGCTGATTGCCAAAGCTTTAATAGTCCACAGTAATTCTATTCATTAGTAGAATGGAAGTTTTCACATAGAAACTTGTCTTGTGTCAGCCCTTGTAATCCTTTTCTTGCAGGAGCAGCAGAACTAGCTGGCCACACTTTGCTCCCCTTGCTGTTTCCTCCCCCACACACTGCTGCTGGGACCAGCTCCCTGCTGTGAGGGATCAGGATCCAGGAACCTGCCGTGGCTCCGAGCTCACCTCATCCCTTCAGCTGTCAGAGCTTAGACTCTGAACACAGTCTTCCGAAGCAGCCCAGCAGCACACACCAGGTCTCCAGACCTCTCCTAGTCTTTAGCACACCAGGTTTCACAGACTCCGATTAACACTACTTTAATTGTCTTCCACTTCAGGGATGGAGATAACACAATAACCACCTTGCTACAAACAGATTATAATTCCGTCTACAACAAGTGTATTCTGTTGTTGGATTGTACATTTTGTTAAACTCACAAAAGCTACATTTCAGTCTTCCACCTTATGGACTGTAGTTTCCAGCAGTATTCAGCTGAAACGTTCAGAGAGAAGGGAATAAAAGGGAGTCGGTGGATCCCTGGTGCATGTGATAGAAGCTGTTGGAACCTGCTGCAAGGTCAGAGCTGTCTCTGCTCCCCAGACAGACAGCAGTCTGGTACAGTGCAGAACTGGCAGGCAGTACTCTAATCTCAGCTGCTGAACAGTGGCGATTGCTAATACCACGTTTCCATCAGAACCATTCTACCAGCTTGTACACTTCGGTCTGATCTCGCTCCAGTATTAACTCTTACCTTAGCACCATTTGTTAACACATGCCTTCGGAAATCACGTTGGAACCTCACAAGACTCCTAGGTCCCAGTCTGAGGTAGTGTATATAAATATATGTAAAACATGTCTTTTTTTTTTTGGTCCTGTTCTCATGTATATTCAATAAAGGAGTTCCGTTTTTAAATATGTAACTCAATCTCGCATTCTTTAGCTCAACAAAAATAATTCAGGACTGAAAGGGTTAAAAAATTTGCAGGTTTGGTCACAATCAAATGGATTAAGATTCCTACCAGCCAGCGATCCTAACCTGAGCTGACAAAGGGTCCAAATTCAACTCTGTTCGATTTCATTTCAACACTGATGTTACGAAACAGAACTGATTTTAATTCCTTTTCAAAATTAATCCAGGTGGCAGACGGAAACATAAGATTAATGTAGTTCAAGCCCAAATCAGAGAACAGACCTGTAAAGGATGTGACACTGTAATGACAGCCACAGCAGGGTCAGGGAGAGATAGAAAGCAATGCATTGAAAAAAAATTAAAGATCAGTCCCAATCTGAAGCATTACAAACCTTATCCTTCAGGCCTCTTTCTAACAAGGTGTAAAAACGTACATTAAACTTGGATTACTTCATTGCTTTGACTGATTTCCGTAGTAATGGAGAAGTAGTTTTCAAATCCTGCTTTAAATCCCCTCACACGTACCTGTTGGAATTGTGTGAAGACTTGATGTTCTTTGCTGAGATTATATTCAGAGACAAAACAGCATCTGCAGCAGTGTCATCAACCGTCGGTTTATTTCTGATGCGACCTTTTAATAATGAAAATAAAATAATAAACACGAATTCCATGAGAAAATAAGAAATGCCAAAGATGATAAACAGCATTGCATCTTTGTTACAGAACACGGCTTCTGTTGGTCAGAATTTTCACCAAATTTAAAAAATACTTGAAATACTGTACAAGTGCTTAGCTTTAATCTGAAACTATGGCAAAAAATATACCATCACCTGATAGAAATAACTAGTTTTGCTTCATAAAGTCGAATGAACCCTAAAGATGCACTTATTCTCCTCTGTATTTTTATTTATTTATTTTTTTTAACTCTTTGACTCTACTGCAGTCTGCACTGTTTATTACAATATATTTTTATGACGATCAATTGTCTCTCTGTATTTACCTATTTTCATTTTAGTGTTCTAGATGCTAATAAAAGTTGTAGAGGAGCTTCAGCACTCACCTACAACCAGCTCTCGCACATCCTTCCAGTGCAGCTCACTGCCTTTCTCGTGGATGATGGTGACTGTGATTCTGCGCTGAATACCCTGAGGAACACAAGGGATTGCAATCCTCACTTTCAAGTCAGGTATTCAAATCGATGGCACCATTATTACACAACGGATAGGAATTCACAAAAAGAATACAGTAATCTCTCTCTCTAATACTGTAATGTACAGTTTATACAAAATTGCACCACTCAAACAAAAGCATGTAAATGTGCACATTTTAAAACAGTCAGTCTCTCAGATGATGTTATGCTTCATTTCCAATGTTTCCAATGAGAGATGCAAGCTTGGAACATAATCTCCCTGCTCTACAATATAAAGAAAATCTACAGCTGCTGATTGCTGAAATGCATTAAAAAAAAACACGTCAGTCTCGCTGAAGAATTTCATGCTTCGTGCACACTTTTCCAATGAGAGACTTAGAGATACAACCCTTAAAAAAGAAGCCATTTTGATACAGGTAATAATAATATTAATTAAAAAAAACATTTCAGCAGCTCTTTGCTCAAATGCTTTAAAAGTGTCTTTAAAATAGTCATACCTGATGAAGCAGGTAAGTGCCGTGACAGGGGAGGCCTCCCGTGTGATCCACGACTGCAGGGATATACCTGCAGAAACAGAAGAGGAATCAGTCAGGGTCTCAACCGGAGTTAGAAAAGGACACAGCTGTACTACCAGTAGGATACAATACTGTATAAAATCGCTACCTTAAAAGGGTCGATTTGTTGTACAATGAACACTTACTTTTTGTCACATATGTATAAAATGAATGTTGTCTGATTTCTTATAAAAAGAGGCAGTGAATATAAAAGGGTGCACATTGCACCCATATAAATGTGCCAGTGTGGCTCTGGGTGTGTAATACGAAACCTTCCAAAAGCAAACGGGTTTGATTCCAACTCGGGATTGGAAGATCTGGGAAGCCATGCAACAGAATCCCAATGATCTCCATTAACTTTCTAAAGCAAACTGCCTCCCACGGTTTAAAAGAATCTGATTGGCTGGCAGTCATCTAGCTGGGCCAAGGAAGGGAATGAACTGCCTTCTCGTCCAAAAGGCACTGCTTCAAGGGCAGGATGGATGACTTTACAATGCAGGGTTGCCAATCCAGTACCTATCATTAACTCAAAAGTCATCCAAATAAATAAAAATAACTGGCATCCTAATTTTAGAAGTATAAAGTTATAGTCTTTGTCAGTGGTGCAGAGTAATGTAAATGAAACGCTGGTAATCTGAGAAGAGATGGCACTGAAACACCTGCATCCAGCCAACAAGGGCTGGCAGGAGAACTAATTGGATCCATTAGAGGTGCATCCTTTCCAATGTGGCCAAGAGTGTGAATGCCTTATGCAGCAGGCCATCAGAATGCAATTACGTATGGTCTTAAATTGTACCAATGTAAAATGCAGTCTAAAATGTTCAGCAATAATAAAGTAGGGTTTGCACACATTGGATTGCAATTGTTATTCACATTTTCATTTCAGCAGGTTGATTTTGTCTCCTTTAATTATCCAACTTCTGTTGGCACAAAGGAGTGTGCAGAAAATGGCACTTACAAAATATAATTATTATAACTTGCTTTTACTGTATTTGACCACACAGTGGCACTGTGCCCCAAATAGAAATCCTATTTTATTTAAAGGTTAACAACAACGCAGTGTCCCAGCCACACTCATGCACAATAATAGAATATTTCTCAACTGTATGGGTCAACTTTAAATGGTGTTTAATATACTGTTCTATATTTTGCATAATAAAAGGACTCCACTTACTCCCCAGTGGGTTCCAGTTCACTGATCTCAAACCAGACCAGTAGGTCATACTTGCTGACACATTGTCCCAGATTGGGCTTGCTTATGGTGTTTAGTTTAGTAGCTGGAACTGCAAAGAAGTTGAACAAAATACATTTCTACATTATTAAACATGTTCACCTTTTTCAACGGTGCAATTTATCTGCCCCCATATTTACGGTATTAGAAAAGACAATTGTAATATTAAAACATTACATGTATATACAGTATATATGGGAAAAACACACATCTTACAAAAATGGAAATCTAAATAATTCATTTTCTTGCCTACCAATTCCCATTTAGTACATCTAATGGTGAGAGGATGGAAATACGAATCCTGTTGCACAGCAGTATCGTCCATTCCAGGTTTTACTATGAGCTTGATTAGCCACAGTGTATAGGTGTGTCTTATTAAACTCATAGTAAAATCAGGGATGGATCAAGCTGCTATGCAATGGGAGACTTATGTCCATCCCTGTGGTGGTACTAATAGGTGAAATTCAAAGAACCAAAAACTCACACACACAGACACCGGTGACAAAAACAAACAGAAGGGAAAAAAAAAGCTAAAAAAAACAGGAGATTAATGGAATGAAAAATTCCATTAGACCATGGCAAATGTTTAATTTACATATACATTATTGATATATATAAATAAAACACACAACTAAAAACTGAAGGTACTATGATAGTAGCAACGCAACAGGAATTAGACGTTTATTCTGCTAGATCTCGTCACAGACACAGAGAAAATCAATAGTGGTACTAATGTGTCTAGATGAGGTCCGGTCCCTTAGTTTTTTTTTCTCCTGATATTTTAGGTTTCAAAATATATCACGTCCTATTTTTGTTGTGAGCTAACCTGTGTTAGCAACCAGCTGAACAAACTGTAATTTAGAAACATAATAAAGTGAAAATTCTCTTATCAATATCCCATTTTTGCCTTAAGCTATACTTCCATACACACCTATTACACAGAAAATCGAGTTTACAATTCTTCAACCAGAATGTATTAATATTTATTTAGCTGGTAACAATGAAAAATTATCACAGGGGAACAAAGACAACTGGGAATAAGAGAAACGCTCAGCTAAACCTAATCTGAGCCTTTATTATATGAGAGGAAAACAGCCCTGCAGCACACACACAGGCACACAATACAGCACTACACCATTTATTAGTTTGCCATGGGTGTGACTAGGTTACAAACCATCGTGTTTGGGTACTGTGAGAACCAGACAATGCATAACAGGCAGGAATGGAAACTTTGAGAGCTGATCAGCCCTGTCTTCGAAACTAGCGACCGCGGTAGAGGCTAGAGCATTGGCGTGTTCTGATACAGTGTCCAGCACCTGCCCGCTTACATAACCAGACACAAGGTATCTAATCAACTCAATCTTTCTGGCATGGTCTGAAATGAAATTAAGGGAGAAGGGGGAGGTGGGGGTGCGACGATGGAACAGCGATAGGGAGCGGATCGGAAATTGGGAAAAAGATTCAAACATGAAAACCGGAGAGAGGGGAAGAAAGAAAAAAAAAGATAAGATATCACATGCAAAATGAGCTGCCACACTGCAAACAACAAATTGGTGATCAATAAAACAAGCTCTTTCAAGAAAAACTAGAACAGACTGTCATTCCCCATCTTTGTTAATTCTCTGGTGTGGAATAAACGATTCAAATTGGAGAATATAATGAACCCCCTGGGCCGCCTCAGCCCTGCTACCCAGGCACCTGGGTAACACTGGGGGCAGGTACAGAAATCAATGGAACTCAGTCAAGGAACAAGGAAATCTCTGGAATCAGAAACAACAATGTTGCAAAGGATTCTTACCTGGTTTAGACAGCGGCATGGGTGGAGGGAAAGATTTGCGAGAGGGTTGTAGAAGGCTGTAAGACAAACCGCTAAAAAATGAGTATGCGTACAATGGAAAAATCAAAATCAATGTTGCAGTCAGTCGATTATTTATTTATTTATTTTTGCTTTAAAAAGGCCACAGTGGATGCAACCTAAATCGCTGAGGGGGGTTCGTGAAGATGCTATTTATTTAGACAAAAAGCAGCATCCAGCTTTACACATTCTTACTTCAGAAATAAAATAAATCAAATAAAAAAAGAGTTACCTGTCCAGCCCCTGCAGATGTAGAGGATGCTGCTGGTAGTGTCCAAACACCTCAAACACAATGGGCTTGGTCTTTATATACTCAATGAAAGACTCTGTCACCTCAACAGCAACCTGAAAGTCAAGGTTTTAACTGCTGTTATTTTCACTGAAAAAAAAGCATCCAAGCAGAACCATACATCTCTTGATCTGCCCCTCTGACTAGGCACTGGACTTCCCTGACCTGTGCACCGCGTTACTGGATCCTCAGCTAATGCACTATCCTTGCACTACTATTACGTCACTGTAACTTGCTGCATCCTGGTTCATATTGTATTTGAGTAGTATTTGCATTTACTGTAAACTATACTGTATTAAATATTAAGCTTGCATTGCAACGTCTGTTAGGTCGCCTTGCATAAAAGGCGTCTGCCAAATATTATTATTATTAATAATTACAGTAATTAGAATTCTATTACCATTAACACAATGGATTTGACACAGCAGTACACAGTCAGGTTCTGATATGCTTAGAGCTGCTGCTTCACGTCGAGGATCACCCCTTCCTATCTTCCCACGTGAACTGGAAAAGCACTCACGTTCTGTACATGGAAGAACCCCAGAGGAGCCCCTCGTCCAGTGTTCTTTAAAGGTTCAGTGGAAAACGCTTCATCGTGACGGTGCAGGAAGCTGGAATTCAACATTCACAGTGAGTAACCATTTTGTCATGCAACACGTTCCCTTTTTTCAGGTTGCACGTACTGTACTTGCCCCAGTGACTTATAACCTAATAATGAGCTAAGCCTCATGCCCATGCTATCCTAAAATCTACAGTAACAATTTCTGTACAACAATGTCTTCGTTGAAGCTGCAGTATCACACTCCTGAACATGCTGAATTGGTCATTTATATGCTGTAGTTTGATTAAAATATATACCTGCAATGTATTCTTAAATAAAACAAGGCTGGGTTTGAACCCGGGAGCGCACGGCTCCCTGTTCCCAACACTGGGGTGTCAGACAGACAGTCTGTCAAACACGGAGTATCAGTGACAGCACAGTGACACCAGCTGAGGTAAGAGACAGAGCATGACTGACAGCCAGCCTGATTTCACCTGTCAACCCACAGCATGACACAGATAAACAAATTCTGCACAGTTTACAGGGAAGTCTAAAAGGGTCAGCGTGTATTTGCACAACAATGCCAATACACCTGGAACACTGTATTCAAGTGCTGCTTAACTTGAAATATATCCTTTTAATGACATGTGCTGCAGTTTAGTTGTTCTGCTGCTACTGCTGCTGCTGCTGCTGTCTATCACTCACTTGAACTGGCAGAAGATGTCTGCGTACTCCGGGAGAATCCCGATGGCCTGCAGGACGGTCACTCGGAAGGTGAAGATGCTTCCGACCACCAGCTGGTTCGCCAGCTCCTCCGTCAGACCTTCAATGGACAGCTTGGTGTCCCTCATGTTACCCTTCAGATCTAGGAGAAGCAGAGCAGAGCTGGTTAAACATGTGCAAGCAAGACCTTCATTCAGTTTCATGTAGCCACAGACCTGCTGGCTCTATCTCCTCTATTTAAATACCCTTAAAGCTGATATTAGTACACGAGGAAGTGCAATAAGAGCCAAATGGTGAACTGCCTCTGTCCCATAAGTTCAAATAGGTAGTCCTCATGTCATGGACCTCAATATACTTGAATCATTGTGACTTTCATAAAACAAAAAAATGCATACTGATAGAAGTCAGCCTTATATATGGATGACATACCTGTCAACTACTAAAGGGATTTAGAGATCTGTGTTGGGCTATACTGCTTACTAATAAAGGGCTTTACAGAAATGTTTATAGCGATACAGAAAGAACAAACCTCCTTTTTCAAGCAGAGTGCTTATAACATAAGTGGTAATAGGGTATCATTGACAGCATGCTATTCATTTCTAGTATATTTGGTATGTAATCCTCACCCAGTTCATTTATCCTGTTGTGCTCTTCTGAAGGGGTTACGACCTCTGAACTCTGACCCTGCCCTTCCACATATCTCAGCTCCTCAAGGGATAGCCCTGACTGGGTCAGTGCCACAGAGGAGAAGTCACTCTGATACAGAAGGAAGGACAAAAAGGTTAACGTACACTTAAATGGAATATTAAAAGAAATGGAATATTGTCCTATGGTATTTTAACAGTCAACAGGAGAAATTTGCTAGAAGTGCTGAATCTAAAATGTATGAAACCCAGAATTATTTCTCTCTCATTGAATGCTCCAGGTGCAATAAAAAATTTTTTTTTTTAAAAATCTGTCAAAACCTCTAACTTTAGCCCTAAACCAGCGGGGCTTCTGCAGAAAAAGGAAGCCAGATTGCTAGTGGCAAAATCCTGTTTGCATTGATCTTAAGCCTCTGAGACTCGGGGTGTATAAAGAGACTGCAACAGAAGCTATGCTCTGCAGGTAATAGAGCCTAGTTCAAACACAACCTATTGACAGTTACTTACAGTTTGGAAGTATTCATCATCAAAAGAAATTTTTGCAGTTCCCGACTGTCGTATTCCTGAACCATAGTCTGGAGCCTCTTCGTCAGCTGAAGGAAAAGGACGGGATTTACTCTTTTGATTCGTTTTTTTTGCTCTTTATATCATCTAAAATGTTCTTGGATATGCTTTAGAGATTACATGGGTATCATTTATATATATATATATATACTGAAGCACTAAAGAAACACTCAGGTCTAATGGATTTAATCAAATATTTTAAACATAGATATCAAACAAAATCACAGAAAATGTGAACAAAAACACAGATCAAAGAATCATACATTTTCAGTATGAAACGTGACACACTGTCAAAATGAAAACATTACTAAGTTAGTATCCCTGAGCGCACACACAATCCTGGAAGCGTATTTTTCGCTGTTCTTGTGTTAATGGCTATTTATACAAATTCTTAATCAACTCATTTTGACAATTTTAACTCAACTCATACCAAACACTGATGTTTTTATGAAATCGCATGACTTGAGCTCAGTATTTTGTTGTCCCAAGGAACAATACTTCTCAAACAATCAACAAACTTATCTGCTCACTATTTAAAATGTAAATAATATTATGTATGTGTCCAATGAGCTATTGATGTAAAACTTAGACTGTTGTGTTTTCATTGTGCATCACTATATATATATATATATATATATATATATATATATATATATATATATATATATATATATATATATATATATATTTCAGAGAAGGTTGAACTGCAGTGTACAAAAATGAAGGTTGATAATTTTATTTTTTTTGGTATTTTTTCTTCTTATCAACCTATATATATGAAAACTTGTGACTGTGCAGAACCTTCTCACTGTCACCTGCTTATTAACTTGTGTCTCACTACAATCTGAAATTATTATTCTGCATTTGTTTAACTCTTAGCTTGAAAACTCTTAAAATTGTACCCCACTACCACGTGAATAACAGCTGCAGCTCTCACAGTCTTTTTAAATCTTGTTTCCTCATGGGAAGAACACAATCCAGACTGATCAAGTTCCAAGCATATACAGTAGACGTCCAAATATCCAGGGAGTCTAGGCTCTTGCCAGGTGCTACTCAGAAGCACTGTACATGCAATGGAACTGATGATTATAAATATGAGTCTGAAGGTATCGAGTTCACTGGCAGTATAGTGACAGAGCTCCTGTCCCTTCCCATTCATGGTCAGCCACTCTTACCTGCAATGGCTTGGACCCCGACACGCAGGAATCCTCGAACCTCCCCTTTCTCACTCACAATAGCCACTCTGTGGACGAGGGGCACTGGGTACAGGAGGTTACTGAGATACACAAAGGCTCTGCAGAACGGAGACAGAGAGGGTATCACACCTGTCAGTCAGTCAGTGTGGGAGAGGGAATACCTATCCAGTGTGCTCCTGATGCGTGCATTTGAGAAGCTGCTTCTACTGCATTCACTGCACCAGGTTTGAAATGTATAAAGCATTTTAATATTTATAAAGCATTTTAATATGAAACCTTTCAGTTTTTTGGGGGGCTATAGCCTTAATTGCTGAATTGCTAACTGCACAGTATACCATAGTTCAGTGACAGGTACTGCAATACAACTTTATAACCCAGAGTCTACAATGCTGTTGTGAGCTCAGGGGTCTTTGTAAAGGTCAGGTGTCACATTGTCTATGTAACAGTCTGGCTCCAGGGGAATAGCAGAATAAAACACGGATTCGTCCGTCATCCACACTACAAATGACTTTTACAATAGCGTTTGCTCAGTGAGGTCATGAGTATTGATTGTACAGTATTTCTGGAGCCTGTTCTTATAATAATGGCTGTAATATATCAGGCTTGTCAGTTTGTTTTAAACTGTGCTACAGTACCTGGCAATGGGTACACTTTAGTTTGAGCTATGGTAAGGCAAAAGGTTATCGCATGAGGCATAGATGGTATTGACCTTTTAAGAATAAAAAAAAAAGAACAATGCTTAAAAACTATGATTTCTGTATTGGTCAGGAGTCTGTAGTTTGTGTGAACCAAAATAAGGACAGATCTGAAACTGCAAATGAAAATATATCTTTAGGTTGCTTCAAATAAAATGTGCTGGGAAATTATATTAAAAAAATGGAATTAATAAAAAAAAGGACACAAAAATACTAAACAAATAACCAACCAACCAAAATAAAACAGGTAACATTTTAAATGCTGAAATAAAATACTCAAATGTTAAAAGGACCAGAAAAAAATGTTAACTGCACAAAAAAAAAAATACACAGCAAATTAAAACATATACAATGTTAAAAAAATGGATAATTGAGCCTTTTCAGTCTGCTTGAAGCTAATAAGCACAACTAAATAAATAGGAGTAGCACTAGAATGGCATAAAGAAAAACTACTGCTGACCACACTGCAACAAAAAAATAAAATAAAACCGATTCTCAGTTGATGTCAGTATGAAAATATATAACTAGCATATTGACAAAGCAGGAATAAAGGTTTCATTATGTCCAGCAGGTTCTTTTCGACTGTCTGTGTCACCCAGTGAAAGGCACGTGAAGAACACAATGACTATTCAGCTACTGACAGCTGTACTCTCGCTGCGCCAAGTCTCCATTTAAATAGAAATAATGCCACGGCCCTTCACGCACTTTAAATATCCTGCCAATTAAACGAAGCCACAATGACGCTGCTTCCCTTCCGTCAGAAACGTTCAGGCGTGATTTGCTTTAACTGTGCTTTTGGTTTTGTGCTTCGCTTAAAACAAAACAGACTGAAGAGGGTCTAAACAATATTAGCGGTAAGATTGGTGAGGTAAAAATGGCATGTTCACAAGCAAAATAAATAATAAAAAACTAAACAGATAATGACAAATGCTGTGTTACAACACAAATAACAGATGACTGTTACATCAAATTCCAGTTTTTTTGTTTCATTTTATCCACATTGATAAAATCAAATATACAAAGAAAAAAAAAAAAGAAATAAAAAAAGGAGCCACAGCATGCCTTAGGAGTAAGATGGCTGAAGGGACAAGCTCTTTCCACTACCTTAGCTAGCCTGCAGATATAAATCCATATCTTTACAATGACAAAGCAGGGTGACAGAAACCCAATTCACACGAGGGTCACAAGGTCTGGGAGGAAGCTTCTCAGTTACACCGCTTCGTTTAGTGTAATGCGCGTATGTCTGCATGTTTGAGACGGCTGTTTCAAATTACCCATTAAGTATCATTGTCCTCATTCGAGGGCAGGCTACGTTGTGATTTTTTGCAGCATTTTTATCCGCATCTACCAGTTATTTACATTTTCTCTTTAACTTTATTGTTATGCTAACTTGCCCTAGTTTTGTTAAGTCTGAATGTAACTTAATTCTGCAAATACAGCCCTTCAGATGCTTTTATGACACCTCAATATAAAATAACAAACTCAAGCCTAAAAATGATCAATTTCTTGGGTGTTTTCCTCCACACAGTGATGATAAAGTGGCTCCATTTTCTATATGTTGAGCTTCGGAGCAGGCGTGAAATTTCACTGATCTGATTACTGGCACACTTGACAGTCCTCAAAATAGGACGCAGCAGTTTGTAGCCAAAATGAAGGATTTCATTTTTTTTTCTGTGAAAAAATATTAATTTAGAATGTATCAAATGACAAATAAAGCTTGTGTTTAGATGAATAATGTTTTTTTTTTTTTTTTTTTTTAGGTTAATCCACCAGCAGAACTAAGAATATTCTTACAGCAGATCATATCTCACTTTTATATACTGTACATTATTGCAATGAATGAAGAAATTCTGCCAGTTATATGCCAAGCATGCAATTCACAAGAACTTTCACTGTGGATTTAATTTTCTACACCATAAGGTCAAACAATTACCGTAAATACATGATTTGTGCTCCACAATTTTGTAAAGCTGTACTTGTAACTTTTGATAATTGGGATCTATTTATACATGAGGCTTATTGCAAGGCAGAGGCTCCAGGTACTAAACAATTCTGCATGTGTTGTAGGTTCATATGTATTAGAAATAATCGTTTGGGTTATTTTGTTCACAGGCGAGCTTCCTGGTACACATTTTACATGTACTTTTTTTTTTTTTTAAACTTACAATAAAATCCAATTTTAAAAGATTTTCACCCACACTATAACAGGTTAAGTTAGTATAGGTCACAACAGCCTTGAAGCGTTGTTGTCGAGGCTCCTCAACCCAGTCGATTTTGACCATGAAATGAAGAAACTGCTCTAGTCTAAGCACCCACACCAACTGTGACCGAAAACATTTGATATTCTGTATAGAGATGCATCCGTATTTAAAAGGTTGATCACCTGTGTTGATGACACCAATGCAAATAGAAATATTAACCATCACATGCATGCAGACAAGCCAGATGCCGTAGACCGTGTAATCTGCGTGGTAGGAAAGAGCTAGCCCCTTTCTGCATCAACCCCCCCCTGATTGGACCTCACCAACCTTCCCACTAAAATGAACCAGGGAGACCGGTCGTAAAACGGGTCCTGGCCATCACTGAAGATGTCTGATCCCTCTTCAGTCCCCGCGTCCGAGCCCGTGTCGTCCACAAAGGCCTCGTCGTCAAAGTCGTCCATTTCGTCCTGCTGCTCGTCGGCCAACTCGGTGATGTCCGAGTCAGCCGTGGAGAAGGTGGGAGACGGGGTGCGGTCTGCGAGTCGCTCGTTCACACAGCCGTGGAAAATAGGGGAGCTGAAGCGCAGTCATGGGCAAGGGGGGGGGGGGGGGGGTAAGAATCAAGACAGTTACAAAGGTGCACCACCATACATCAAAGCACGCTACGGGAAACAAAACCCCTGCCTTCGAGGAGGATGCAGGGGGAGAGAGTCACATGGATTTATATTTTAAGAGACTGCTCTCTAAGAGGAACTTTATTTAGCTTCAGCTTTTTTTAAACTCTATTTGAGCTGATCCTATGAAAAACATGGCTGTACTTCTTGGTTTATATACTGCAATGTATATTTGTATGTATCAAACTGATAATCCGCAATGCCAAACAGGGTCTTGACTGCTCGTTTATCTTGGCAATACACTATATATTCGCTCCCTGTGCAATAAAAAGGTAACCAGTGGAATGTGTTATCTGGCAAACAATGACAGCTGGAATAACACGCATGTCAAAGAGTCATTGATGTTTCCATAAGAGAACAATCAACAGCCTCACATTCCAGAAAGCACTGTGTTAGGTCTGTGAATTCCCAGGTTATAATGCCATGATGTTTGTTCAGCTGACGCATCAGTAAAGAACATGAATATCCTTTGTGATCTCTCACAACCCTGATTCACTAATGTACTGTAGGTGTTTAAAATCCCACACAGCGTCATTATGCATTAATGCATTCATAAAAACGTCCCCGTGGTCAACATTACATGCAATTTGGTAATAACTTGCGTCTCGTGGTTCTGTTCGCTGCTGAGGATTGTCATGCTAGAGTGAGGTGACAGATAGAGAACGCTCTAGCAGAGAGGGAATTCAAAGCTTAAAAAGTTGCCAAAGGACACAATTATATTAAATGGGTTCTCCTGTGAAGCAAAATGCCTCAAAAACAGCTGAAGTAAAGTGCTTTAAAAAACAAATGTACATTTACATCAAACACATGAAAGTTGTTATCGGGTGCAGTCATTTACGAGGGATACAGTAAATTAGTAAATTTTGCATTAAAAAAAATATATAAAAAAAATAAATAGTATAACACACACACACACACACACACAACAGGGGTAACATAACAAAAAATGGTTCCAGTTGCTTTGAAAACAAAAACAGGCAGAAAGCGAAATTACTTTGAAATATTTGGCGCCTCAATAAGGAAGCAGGTGGAAAAGCGAATTGAAACCTGCCAACCAACCCACCTTCCCACAAGCTTGAACCAGTGGAAGCGGTCGTAGAAGGGGTCGTTCCCGGTCAGCACATTGTCATTGTCTTCATGAATGGAGGACGCCATTTCACCAGCTCTGTCATACATCTCACGCATCTGATCCAGCCTTTGCCTGAAGAGCACATACACAAATTGTTACTGAATACCAATATGTCAAGTATCAAAAACGTTACTGAGCCGGGACTCAGGAGCATTGGCCATATTCCCATCTTAAAACAGCAGAAGTCTTTGGGCACTTACTTGAGTTTCTCCAGGGACCAGTAATGGGTGGCTCCGTTCTTGAGGTCCTGCACCTCCACGGCCACCACGGTCCTGGGGAAGGGGCGAGGGTTCCGGTCCTTCTCTGCCTCTGTGGGGAGCAGCTCGGGGGGCAGTGGGGAGTACAGCGTGTCTGTGAGCAGCACGAACTGGAACTGCACCTGCGGCACAAGCATGAGCGCATCGATAAAACACCCTTTCTTCTTCTTCTTCTCAGTCCTGGTGCACACAGGTCTGCGAGAAGCCGTTTACAATAGAAATATACAGGAGGAATAGCTGCTTACCCTCTTCTTCAGTTCCACGCTGATGGCATTGGCCTCTTTGAGGTACACAGCGTTGCCCCACAGCTGGTCTCGGAGCGATGTGAACTGGTGATACTTCCACTTTCGGAATGCCCACTGCGCCGTCTCAAACTCATGCTGGGTCCAGGGTACTAAACAAGCGCAAAGACATCAAACAGGTGTCAGAATAATTTCATGCCATAATGCAGAATGCAGTAGCTCTGCAGAGGAGTAAACCTTAGTTTAAAGCACATGCAATATAAAGACTGTCAAAAGGACAGAAACATGCATGTATTTTCAATGCTTATAAGCCTTTAATATGTATAAGCATGATAAAATTTAGAGGGTTTTCACCATGCTTTACCACTGACAGTATTCATATCATATTATATATATATATATATATATATATATAAATGATTGAGAGAGAGAGAGCGAGAGCGAGAGCGAGAGCGAGAGCGAGAGCGAGAGCGAGAGCGAGAGCGAGAGCGAGAGCGAGAGAGAGAGAGAGAGAGAGAGAGAGAGAGAGAGAGAGAGCGAGAGCGAGAGCGAGAAGTTGTTGTATAGCTACAGTATACATGATGAAGACACACGTGTGTTGAAACGCGTCACGTTTTTAAGTAAGAAGACTTTGCTGCACAACATCAGTGGTCATGTCTTAAAGAATACAGAAGAGTGTGACCAGTCCCATCTCCAAATATCAACAAATCAAGCATGGTATGCATGGTTGGCTTAGTAGGAAATATTTTATAACCTTGTACAGACGATTCTTTAATATACAAAGCGTCTTTAAATATAAAGCATTGATGTGCATGAATGCCTTCATGACTATATAGTGTTGAACCCACCTTCCTCCTCTTCCTCTTCCTCCTCAGTGGTCTCAGCAGCTATCGAGCGAGTCTCCACCTGCTTCTGCAGCTCCTGCAGCTTGCTCTCGTACACCTGTCAATGACAGAGTGGAACATGTAGAAGACAGACGAAGAAGAGATGGAGGGTTTCAGAGAAGAGGAAAGACAGCGCTGTTGGAAAAACAGGGACTGTTAAAAGGAAACACACTGTATTATGACCTTTAAAAAAAAAAAAAAAGAGTTAACAAAATGTATATGATTACATACTGTAGCCATTATAAAAAACATGTGGATTGCTGTGCAAGACTGTATTTGAAAAACAGTCCCTGCTGATGTAGAATGATTCTCCTGTTTGTAACCCAGTGATGCCAAAGTATTTTTGTATGGAGAAAAAGACCCTTCCCTAATGGTGTCCATGTAAAGCAGTTAACACTTTTACAGTACCTGTAGGTGTTCGCTGCAAGTCCTTTCGAACCTTAATGCCCACCAGTTAGTGCCAGCAAGTTATGTTCCACTTTATTACCACCCTGTGAATTCTTAAGAGTACCATCGCCCCCACTTTCTGGGAGCTGCTCTCATGTTGCATCTTCTTGGCTGTGAAGCTCAAGAGTCTCCAAATCACATTTACAATTGCTGGGGCCATGGACTCCTGTCTGATTTACTTCAGCCTGGTTACACCAGTGTTAGGGTCTATAACCATGCACGGTCACTGAGACTATTGAGTCGCTCGGCAGTGAATTCAGTATCTGAAAGCCTGAAGGAAGGATGAGACATACATGACTTAATCAGATTGAATTAAAGCCGGTTGGATCACTCTCTTACCCACATGTAAGGTTTTGAGTTGTCTTTGTCAAAACAGCTTAGTCTTCGACTGTGGAGCCCCCACAGAAAAGGGGGGAGCATGAAATAGACTCACGTGGATCAGCTTGACCTACATTTCACATTCCCTGCAGCACGTCCACCTGTTTGACCTGATCTAATCCGAAAGATAATGAGTTTTCCAAGTGGCATAAATGATTTCCTCAGGTAGTAACCTCAGGTTAAATAGAATTGTATATCACAACTGCCGCTATGGCCAAAGATTTTGCATCACCTAGAGTTTTAGGATTGAGACAGAATTAAATAAATAAATAAAATGAACATAATTTAGATCTTTTGTTTAACATCATGTCATCAAAACGAAACTATAAAATGATATTCCATAATAGTAGTACAGTATTTCATGTTAGATTTAAGTATATGGAAAACTACAAAGCAGTATGTAATTCAATATGTTAACACAACATTATTCAGCAGGTTTCAGTCAACTTTATGAAGCAAAATCTGTTAATTCAATGGGGTGCTTCAAAACTTTTGACCATAGCTGTACCCAGTAACGTGGGTCTGGAGGCTTTGGGTAAAATAACCTTCTAGATGTACGTTGGAGGCCTGTGTGCAGAACACGCTCTCATGTTCTTGTAATGAACTGCAATGGTACACAATACTGAATAGAAGTGAAAAGTGTTAAAACCCTGAATTTACCAGCATCACAAGTGCTGAGATTAAGCCATGCCCCATCAGTACTACAATGTCTAGATCAGGGGTCTGAATTCCAATCCTGGAGGGTCATTCCATCCCCGTTTTAACAGATAATACACAGAATTGGATGGAGTTTAAGATGGCTCAATTAAACAATGAAAACATGGTTGGTACAAAGACCTGGGCTGGAAGAGATAACTGCTAGACTGCTTCTCTTATTTCTTATAGGCCTAGATTCTCAAAGCTACTCCAAGTCCATCAGCTTTATTTTTGTTTGAAGCGGTGAAAAAAAACAACAATACAATTTGAAAACACATATGAAAGAACTTCTACTCACAAGCCCCTCAATTCAATATGTGAGCTTTTTTCTTTCTGGTTTGTTAACCACTTTTTGTTTGTTTGTTTGTTTGTTTTTTGCAAATGACAATTTGGAGTAAATGGCCTTTGAGAATCTAGCCAATAGTACAGCATGTTACTGAAAAATTGGGAGTGCAGCGTCACTTCAGAAAAGGGACAGCAAATGCCTTTAGTTCAGAAGATACTCACCAGCTGAACGGGTCTTAAGATATCCTTAAGTAAAAGGTGGAAGAAGAAAAGGAACGTCTATAGCTATTTAAATAGTTCAATTCACTGTACAAAGTAATGCCATGCTGTAAGACCCCCCATTGTGAATGATGCAGATGGAGGAGCAACACAAGTAGCTGGTAATTGGATCTAAACAGAAGGCTCAAGTAGAATCAGAGCAATGAAGACTCTTTCCAACACTACCGCATCAAGAGCACATGTGTCCTTAATGGATCACTACCGCATCGAGAGCACATGTGTCCCTAATGGATCACTACCGCATCGAGAGCACATGTGTCCCTAATGGATCACTACCGCATCGAGAGCACATGTGTCCCTAATGGATCGTCTTTGAACACTTTGTATATAACGAGCTTGCAGGAAGGGAAGGGAAACATACTACACAGTGGTAGTTCAAAGATGACGTTGGTAACAGGAAACATGTGCTGAAACAGAAGACAAAATGTGGAAATTCGATCGTTTCAAAAAGGATGGGCTGTACAATACAAGTCATCACCTTTACTGTTATCAATGGAAGCCATTTATACACCTACTTGGTAAGATCCACTTATCTGAAATACATTTTCCTGGGAGGAGTGCTCACCCACAGTGCAGATAACTATACACTGATTATTTGAAGGGGTCCAAGGCTTCACATGTTATAACAGTTGGATTTGGAAAGCTTTTTCAATATCTTATTCAATATATTTTGATTTGGTATTTTAATTTCCCTCGGTGACTTTGTTGAAGCTGGTATTTGCGTTTCATATTGATGACAACTCAAGGCCTGAAGCATGGTTTCTGGATGAAGACCATTATTATATTTTGAAATATAATTCAAACTGAAAATGCATCCGTCCTGAAAACAACTTTTAAAATGAACGAAGGTATTCCAGTTTGTGTTGCTCTTAATTGACATGAATAATAAGCAATATACTGTAGAAATAAAATCAAGCTTTCATTTAAGTATGTTTGTATCGAAGTTTGAAATTTCTACACTTTTCTTACTGTTGTCAAATGGCTACATTTTTATCAAATGAAAATGCTATTATCATATGCAGCACTCTCAATAAGAGTCCAAGTATTACTTTGTCTGACCTACACAGGATGCAGTGTAAAAGCCCACTTGAATGGGACTCCAATCTGTAATTCAGGGTGCTATTCAAAGTGCTGTAGATGGTAACAGCGTTCTCGCTTTGCCATGCTCAGTTATCAAAAATTGATTTTTCTGAAAGATAAAATGTCATTTTATTCATCATGCCTTAAACACCTCATGAGTTTGTCCTGTGAATAGGAACCACCAGTCTAGTTTAACAGGCCTGAACTGAAAAAAAGAACAGACGATGACATTGTACTGTACCAATAGCAAACCAGTCAAAACTCCCAGACACTGAATATCTGACTCAATGTGAATAATAAATCTACCACCTTGTGTTGTATGTCATGTGAGGGTTTAGAGTCATATCTACTTTCCAGTTAGCATATCCAATACAATGACATTTGAAGTTATTTTAGCTTCAATATCTCAGCAGCTATGCAAAGGTATCTATAATAAAGAATTTTCATATTCCAGAACGGTTGTGAATATCAAACTATATTTATTCATAAAACAGATTTTGTGGGGGAGTAGATAAAATGATATCTCTATTTCAAACAGCGGTGGCTAATACAATGATCACATAACAGCTATACTGTGCTACCTTCAAGCATGTGCCAAAATACATACCGGTGTAAATAACGTTCTGTACTTCTGCTAGTTCCATAGAGATTGTCTCATAATGTTCCTTCATTCATCACCAAAGGAACACTTGATCCTTCTGCTGCAAGGAATAGCTTGGCACCCACAAGGTATAAC
The DNA here is from genome assembly GCF_902713425.1 of Acipenser ruthenus. Lineage (NCBI taxonomy): Eukaryota > Metazoa > Chordata > Actinopteri > Acipenseriformes > Acipenseridae > Acipenser > Acipenser ruthenus. Next base: position 3,345,679 of record NC_081215.1, read on the forward strand.
CCACGCAAGGAACAGCTCGGCGCCCCCAAGGTATAACCAACACAAGGAACAGCTCGGCACCCCCGAGAGATCCAAAGCGTTTAGCATTCTGACCTTAAGCTCAAGGCCATGCCAGGCTGCAGTCATATATTGGAGATGCAATGCAGCCTAAAGTGATGTATTGCAGGGATCCATTTGGTAGGTTACATTCATACATACTGGCCATTTCTGAGTATAAAAAAAAAAAAAAAAAAAAAAAAAAAAAAAAAAAGCATTGGCTTGAACACCAGCACAGAAAGTGAACTATTAGACTCTGCTGTGCTGTAGGAGAAATTTCTTTAATACTTTGCTCAAGGACATATTTAATAAATCTTCCGAATAAATAGCATAGGGTGTTATTTATTAAAGATTTTAATTTTAACACGCAGTGCAATGAAGTGACCAAAATGGTGGAATTTGCAGCATATATCTCTTTAAGGTAGAAATCAAATCAGATTTTATTTTGCACTGAAAGGAATCCTTTGGAGACAGTGTTTAAAATAATAAGCATTATACAGCTCTTAATAGTTCATTTAGAGATTCTGTGAAAATGGAAGTATGAAAAAAAAAAACCCAGAGCACAAGTTTTCATTCAGTACTTGGTAGTTTATTTCACTTGGTACTTGATAGAACAGAACACAGTTTGCATTCTGACTCGCTTGAAAAAACAGTCAAATCCTAAATATTACTGACATCAGCATGTGCCACAGATACACCAATCTACTTTCAAAAGCATGGCAGTTGAGGTCAGATGGAAGCACATCATGTTTAATATATTTGAAGGCTTAGGTAACATGTACAAAAGTGAACAAAAGAGGTACAACAAATACCCTTTTTCCTCAATTTATTATATATATATATATATTTTTTTTTTTAAAAGAACCATTAACATTGTCTATATGTTTCTTTGACAGCTATTTTTGTTGTTACCATGTTTAGTTAAGATGTTAGCACCATTACATTTTAAAATCTAGTGCTGTTTATTGTACAACTAGAAGAACACTAAAAGGCACATTTAGTAATACAAAAGACAAGGAAAGAAGAGGAAAAGGGCATGCAGCTTGCATCAGAATTGGCACTTATCGTTTCTGTGTTGTGAGGATATATTGGCTAATTATTTTCCAAGCTTGAAGGCTGAAAGGCACTAATGTATACAAATCTCAAAAGAATTGTGCTTTGCAAACATGCTGCATTTGGAAAGAGCATGTGATCGTTGATCTTCAGAAACAGCAGCTAGTGCAACGTCCTTTTCTGAACTCTTAGTTTAATAAAAACACCAACATCCATCATCATGTTTTATTTTGTTGGGCGTTTTCAATCTCACCAGGTTCTTTCAACACTGCAGACCTATATTACAGGTGAAGATAACTATAAGGGAATGTATAACCAATCCTGGTCTTCGTATGCCTCCGATATCATTTGTGATATATTTCCCTGTACAAGACTCTGAACCCATTTAACCTATTATTGTAGGGCTGTCTTTCGGCAAAATGATTTCGTGCTGAAGAGAGTTACAATGAAACATGCTGCTTTTTTTTTTAAAGCTTTGATCTTTTGGGATTAAAATATAAAAACAGGACTGGCTTAGACATTTTCTTCCAAAAGAATTTCAAAAACAGAAGGGATTCATATTATACGAAGCAGTATTACATATAAAAGCGTACATATATTTTTTTTAAAGACATTTCTATAATGGGTTTATGTTTTATTTATATATATTTATATATATAAAATTGAAGGCTGTAAAACCTGTATCCTGCTACCATGGCAACCAGAAACAGGACTTCCCTTCCTGGTTACTGATCTTTTTTATAGATATCCTGTCGGATTTGCTACTTGCCAATTTCTCAGAATCTGCCCACGATGTGAGAAAAACAATAAAGAAAAAACAAATGCTTGCTGGGATTTGCTGTAGTATACCATGATAGGAATGAAACACGTTGAACCATTCCAGATTTTATTCTGAACCTGTTACTTCTATAAATAAAATCTAATAATAAAAATAAGTTTGCATGTCTGGTTTTTAATATCAGGAGATATCTTTGCAATGCTCTCAACGAAAGATATAATATAATATTCATATCCCAGCCAGATTTCCGATTAGATTTTGGACAATTCACACTTCAGAGATTTAACCAACCCCTAAATCAAATTTAGACCTCAAAAATAGCAGGTTGAAAGATTGTCCTTGTTATTGTAGATTTAAGAAAGAAAGAAAAAGAAAGAAAGAAAGGCTATAATAGTGAGGTATTTATTCTGGCAGGAGCTAAATGCAGAATTATGTTAATGTAACGTTGGAGATCAATTAAGCACTCTCTGCTTCCCATACAATTTAAAGCACTTTCCTCTGACATTTCCATCACTTACAGTCAGGCAATCTGAGTATCCAGGTTATATAAACAGACCTGAAACTAAACAAGCATGTAAATGGCAACCCTTCACGATGTAATTTAGGAACACCGCTATTATTCCATTTGGTTGTTCCACATGAGGATAGCTTTTCTAGGCACGTCTATAAACATTTCATTTGAATGTCTGGATGCTACTGGTATCAGAGGCTATGTTTCCTTTAAAATGAACCTGTCTGAACATAATAGCTAGTTACAAATACGCCCAGTGTAGTTAAACTGAAAGGGATGGAAAGTTACACTATACTTCTAACAGATATAAAATTGTGCTTTTCTTACTATATAATTACAATTTGGATCAACCAACCACACGCTCTGCTCAAGTGCAACAGATTAGTCGTCACAGATGTAATAACTGGATCATTCAAACAATGTTGGGAGTCTCTTTTTTTAATTCCTGTTTTCTTGAGAATGTTCTCTTTCTTATATGTTTGAAAACAAGTTCAGCTAATGACATTTTACACAGTCGTTTCCTGGGTTGCTTTGAGATTAGGTGCAGACAACTGTCTTCGCATTCTCGGAGGTGCGGTGAAATTATTATAATGATTAGGCTTGTCGGTTTGGTTGTAGTGCTGAAAATTCCCGTAGCTGTTGTCGCTGTAAGTGCTGTTGTAGTAGTTTGGCTGGCGATGCTGCTGCTGGTGGTAGCGTGGCTGGTGAAACGTGGGGTTCTGGGGCGTTTGCCACTCCTCTGGAGACTGCAAGGACTCAGCTGAGTTGGAGGCTTGGCGATGCAGCCCACGCTGTTGCTGTTGACTGCTATTGAAAGAGTTGCTCCTCCAGCGCCCTGGCTGCTGCTGGTTTTTGTAGCTGTGTCTGTGGCCTTGACTTGGATCCTGACCCTTTGTCTTTCCGTAGGAGGGAGCCCCATGTTGTTGGGAGATGTTTTGTCCACATTCCGGATTCTTGGTTTCTGCCTCTCCACTCTCTTCCTGCACTGCTTCCTTGGGAACTTTCAACTCTATCACCTCTTGGTCAGTTATAATGATGTGTGTTCCAGGGCTCCAGGAGTTCCTGTGTTGGGGACTGCTCCTGAAGGGAAATCTTGGCTTGCGATCTTCGGGTGGGATGAAGCGGTGGGGGCCGCTCTGCCTGCGAAGCTGCTTAGTGATCTCCTGCTGCTGCAGGTTCTTCAGACGAACCTGCTCCTGTCTCATCCACCTCATCCGACCCCGCTTGAAGGACGGGTCATCGCCCATGAGCTGGGACACTCGCTCTTCCTTGTTACCCTCCTGATCTTCATTCAAATACTTTCTGTTGGTTCGAGCTTGAGAATCGTTTTTGCAAACATTCTTATGATTATTAGCAGCAGACGGTTTCTCCTGGTGCTCCTGGGAGCCAATCAAAGGCAACACCTTTTCCATTTTGATCATTTTGTGCCTTAAAACACGGATCTCTTCATCCTTCATGTTGTTCTGCTTTTTCACATCCTGCAGTATGTCCTCCAGCTTGTCGATGTGCACCTTGAGGTCGTCCACGTCGGAGACGGCTTTCCCATTTGTCATCACGTCCTCGATGCGCTCGTCTCCCACACCTACAGTGTCCCACACGTCCCTCGCCACTGCGCGCCAGGAGTCGCGCTCGTTTGGGTCTTTCTTTCCATACAGGGCGCAGAGTTCTTTCATTTTGACAATAGAGAGGGCTTCGATCTCCTGCCGAGTGTGTCGGAAATCGTTCAAGGCCACCTCGTAACAGATCTCTTTCACTGCCTGTATCTTGAGGTCTGAGATGGTTACCCACTTGGAGTCCTTGGTGATGCGTCTTCGTTGGGGGATCTGGTACATTCTGACAGGCTCTCTCTTTTTCCCACTGCTGGGTAGGCCACACTTTTTTACAATGGTTTGCAGCTTGCTGGGAGGCAGCTTTTCCCTCAAGGAGGTAATCAATCTCCAACTCTCTTCACAAGACCTCCTGTCTGAATCATCCCCACTATCAGAATCTCCGTCCTTTAAAAAGAAACAAACCAAAAAGGTGCCCAAACAAAACAAAAAAAACGAAAATTAAAATGGAAACTTAAAAGAAGAAAATCATCATAAATATGCAAAATAAGAACCAATAAATGAAGCATGGGTTAGGAGGACAATTTTATTTATTTTTTGGTTTAAAATCGAGAATTCAAATTAATTGTCCATCGAAAAAAAGAACCTCATACCACATTTATGGATAACGGTGTCTATTTTGCACACTTGTGAAAAATTAAATACATGAATCTCAAATCAATAATGAAAAATGTAAAAGGTTCCTTCTTTCTTAAACTTATTTGTATTGTTGATATTTTTAAAGCTGCATCCCAGGCATGCTACCAAAACATGCAAAAATGTGGTTGCCGTTTCTGCAATCCCCATTTGAAGTCCACGGCAGAGATGAGGCAGAGTGGTGTGGTTCAGACTCTTCTAGTGTTATACGGATGTTAGTAACACAAGTGCAGTCTATGCTTGTTTACAACCAGTTTAGAACAGGGGGGAAGGTGTGTCTGGGTTAAGAAGCAGTGTTAATATAATTGTTAAAGTAAAAGTTACTCAAGAGGAAAAGCAGTTTCTCATGTTAAATGAAGAGGAAGCAGAAATCCAAGGCGGTGATTAGAAACTAATAAAGTGGTGGGTAATGACCAACTTCAGGCGGTCATATGATATCAAAAGCAAGTTCATCATACCGTAGCTCATTCAGAAACACAGTCAAAAGGTGTAAGCTAGCCATAGCTTACCTTCATGCAGTTTCAGACCGATAACACTGTCATAAATCTTTGTTAAACCAATGTCATCTAAACTACATTGTTTCTAATATTGTTCCATCTAAAACTACAAAAGGATCTTGAGAAAACAATGCATTGCTCATATAACCAACTGCATTGAAGTTTTAAAATAAAAACACGAAGACAAGACAGAGTTTAAAAAGCTACTTGGTATGAAATATCAGTGATATTTACTGTTCTGTCTCTTCTTGTTTCGCTTCCCTTTAAATCAGTTTCTGTTTTTATTTAGTACACCCTGGGGACTTTTTAAAACACCGAAGTTTTATGCAAACCAGTGGAGTCAAGAGTTCTTAAAATCATGTTGAAGCTCTAAGGACATCAGGTACACCAGCAACTACTAACCTGCCCCCCTGAAACACTCTGCCCCTAGTGGTTAGAAGAAATATCTGTTGCACGAAATGCAACACTGAGTGCAGGGTTGAGGTCAATTCCTGTTCCAATTACTTTTTAAAATAAATTATCAATTCCCTCTTAATCAGCCCAAGCACATAACTGGTCAAAATTGCCACAAGCAGTATTCCTTTCGAAAGAATTGGGAATTGATGTTAAAAAGGAATTGGAATCCAAAAACAGGAAATTGACCCCAACCCTGACAATGTGTTGCAGGGGGACAATTTAACAGTTACACTCCTGTAGCTGCACATTATTCTGAGCGCTCTATTGATGTCCCTGGGGTGCTTTAAACTTCTGAATGTGATGACTGAAACTGAAACTCAAATTGAATCTAAATAGGAAGAATACAATAGTTAATGTAACTCTGGTATTTCCAACCCTTACCAAGTTTCTCTTTAAAAATATATTTTATGCAACCAAACGAACTATGCAGAACAGTTCAGTTGCTTTTAGTTATTCTAGTTGGATTCTACCTAAATGCAGGTTATTAATGAAATAAACACAAAAAAACTAAAAACATGCTGTCATAGCACAACGATTGCTACCAAAACCAAACCCATGCAAAATTGAATCCAGCTGTTTTTTTAGATATCATTTAAAGAGAGTGTATACTGTTGCACTCAAATTGAAAGATCCATTTTCTTAACATAGCTGTTAAGAAATTAATCTGTTTTCAAGGACCTAACCATTTATAGAAGGGAGATTCCAAATACTGAGCCGCGTATGCATTCAATCTACAGCATATTTTTACAGTCATCGTAACACATTTACAAAACTTTAGCTGCCACTTAGCAAGGTTCAGTATTATCCACCAGAAGAGATAATGACGAAATGGACTAAAAATGGAAACAGCTTAGAGAATTTGAATGGTTTTATAGCCAAATCGCACCATAATCTGCAAGGTCAGAGAATGTGGAGAGATTTTTTCCCCTCCTACAATTTCAGTGAAGAATTCCATGCAAGAGGAGTGGTATCAAACATGCACTTACAATAAGTAGTTTGAGAACATTCTAATACAAAAAAGTGCAAGAGCCCTGGAGCAGGGTCACAGTGAAGAAGCAGTACTGTCCAGGCATCAACAACACACCTGCTTACAACTTTTAAAAAATCCACACAGTAGGAAAACTGCATCTGCTTCTTCTAATATTACAAAAATAACAAGACAGTATTATTAACTAAAGCCATCTGTGCAAGTACTGGATAAGTCCCAATAAAAAAAACTAAAAAAAACTAAAGAGAAGTAGGTCTGAGGTTGGATAGATTCTTGAACAGGTTCTAATTTAAAAGACAAGATAATAGGAGACAACATGTACGTGCACTAATGGCTTAATCCTAAACATTAGAAAGGCTTTTAGGTTGGATTTAAAGAGCTGTCGCTCCAGTGAAGCTAGCACCATTTAGTTAAAAAATAAAATGTGCAAATAGGAGTCTTTAAAATGATATTAAGGGGGTACTATTATGAAGCAACGTTAAATTTAAGTACAATAAATGAACAACTCTTCCCTGCAACTAAGGCCTGAATTAAATCAAAAGTGTATGGCAGTCATATCTACACTTCATAATGGCTATGCGTTGCCATCATTTTGAATTAATCCATTAATACGTTTCAACATTTTTGCACTTCAAAACAGAACTTAGGCTTTTTTTATTTCTGCATTTGAAACATAACAATCTTGATTTCTTGCATAAAATAAATGGGTGCCTTGGAGCAAAAACTCAATAAATCTGTCCCTAACCACAGAGTTCTTGGGTATTAACCAGAAGTTTGTCTTACCAGTCTCTGCTGTTCCAGAAGTTGATCTGCTTCCTCCTTCTCTTTTTTGTACAAGATTTCCATCTCTGTGAGCCTGAGGAGAAAATAAATATTGATTTCATATTTCTGTAGAAGTCCTGCTTGACAGAGCCCTATTGCTGTGAAACGGTTCTGTAGCATTTCCAAAACTAATTTGCTTCAACCTTCAAACTTTCTGCGAGTGACATGTTAAGCAGACCGAACGAACAGATGTTGATGAAAGTCACTTTTGTTTAAGTCACTCTCTGCAGTAATATAAATAATACATAACTTGCAGAGACATTAAAATGAACTGCAGATCTGGAAGCATCTTAAAAATTAGACACACACAAAATGAAGAGAGCACCAGTATCTTACTGGTATTAAATATAAGGAACCCTGAATCATTGCCTTTTGCACAGCTCACGAATCAGCATAAAATATATATTTTTTTATTTGGTACCCGAAATAAAATGTAATCCTAGGGCTGGTGAGATGATGTATGCGGCACCATTACCTTTTCTCCATCTCCTGCTTCATATCGATGCCCTGCTTCTCCAGCAGCTCCCTCTGAGCGAAGGTCCAGTCCACTGGTTCGGAGGGGGTCTCTGCGGACGGAGTCTTCTCCCTCTCTGCGCGGGCCTGCTCGGGGTGGTTGAACCGGAACACATGGTTCTTTCCCATGATGATACGGTTGCCTGAGAGAGAAAGCGACACAGAGGATTGGACAAGACAGCATGGCATGACTCCGAATGCTCAGACTCAGGTGGGTATCAATCCAATCCAACTGTCCTCCACAGACAACAGATGACACGGCAGGTAGAAAATATAAGCAGCTCATGACAAAAACAACAGTGCAGAGTAAGAGATCTATCATCCACTCGGGCCCTAGTCAGGTATCTGCAGCTCACATACTGTGAGACATTAAAATGTCTGCTGGCAAGAAATAGATTTTATTTTGGAGCGTCACATTTCCCAAAAGGTAAACTGGGTTCCTTTTTCTCGAAGCGTACCTGAGCGCAGCTGCACAGACGCACCGACTCGTTTCCCATTGACGTACGTCTCTGACCCTTCACACGGTTCCAGCAGGACGATAACTGAGGAGTGAAAACAGACCTGTGTCAAACACTTCACTTCTACTACTATAAATAACATGGTACACGACTTGATTTCTTGCTGGATTATCCCCTCCCCAGTAATGCGTAAGCAAATATATCCTACAGATTGACATCTGACACTGAAAAAAAATTCTTATAAAACATGCTCCTTGCATTTACATTTAGAATATGTCTCACTCAAGTTAATCTGTGCTCTTGAGTTGCACTGCTATCACTGGTTACCGTGGCACGGCAATGCTCAGGTAATGCACATGGGCCTTTTCCTACAGGTTCTGAACCTGAGCCCTTCTGTCTAAAAAGGCCTTCATTTAATTTCCACCCCAAATAAAAAGGCTAGACAATCGTCTCATTTGTTGCCGCACTGGCTCACCATCCCCGTTGCCATTCCTCTCACTCCTGAAGATACAGTGCTCCTCTTTGATATGGGCTCCACTCAGAACAATATCTTGACGTCTTTCTGGATCTGCCTGGCCAACCCTGAAACAAACAGACAAACAGAAATCAGAGCCTTTTTCACATCACAATGAGCTCTGTCAGAATCTCAACGAAGTGTCCTTCACAGTTGGAAACCTTACTCTTTTCAGCCTGCCATTGCTATGCTGTCTTTATAACGTCCAATAAAGGGTTAAGGGTACGGTATGAGGATAGAGTTTTGGTTTGGAGGGAGCGAAGTTTCAAACAACTGAACGTGCAAAAAAAATCGGAATTGGTAGCACAGCCACATCAGTGAAACAAGAGACAGCCCTAATCATCTCTGTTCAGAGTCCTCTCTAGAGATTTACAATGCTTTGATGTTATCTGGCCTGCACAACCACCCCATTCATCTCAGCAACAGACTCCCTGAAGCACAAGGGCACCTGTAGGCAACAGACTTTGTTATATGTGAAAAGTATTCTATTGAATATAAAATAGATACAACGTTACACTAAGATCTATTGAATTCCAATATACGCTGCCTTCATTAGAAATATGGTTAGGTAAGCTTTATGAATGTGTAATTAAGTACAGCAGAACGTCCTTCATCCAAACAGCCTTCTTATCCAAACTGCTCCCAACCTCATCCTAACTCCACCCCGTCTTGTGAATTTCAAGAAGCGTGTACCCCTTTTCATTAAGAAATACTAAAAAACTAAAATTCAATGACAAACATTTTGACTAGTCTTCTTAAATGTCTTGGAAGACACTGAAAAGAAGACTTCTAGTCGCAACGTTTGTCATGAAAAGTTTAGTTTCTTTTACCCATTTCACTAAAAATCGCAGAGCGTGTATGTGGAACCCAGATTCAAAACAGAGAGCTGGGAATATGTGCAGAGAGGCAGGCGTGCCAACACGGTTTTGACAACAGACTTCCAGACTTACATTTGCTACTAAAAAACAAAATTAGGCTCATTAGGTATTGGAAATATCAAAAAAAACATTTTGGGGGAAAAAAAAAGACCAATCTGATTCCCATGGATTTGTAAGAAGTGAAGAGCAGCAGGTATAGACCGCAGTACTAGGGAAGTCACATTTAAACACCCTGTAATGGAATTACCCAATTACACCTTACCTTGTAATGCCGTCCTTGATGTAATACAGAAGACATTCTGACATGAGAGGGTCTTCATTGAGGTTAACAAGATGCGGAGTCTGCAAATCAAATGAAATCCAACAAAACAATAAACACAATACAATCTGAGTAATAAGAAATCACCAATAACAAGCACCCTCTCACGCTCCTCTTAGACCAGATAACTTGCATCTATTGCATGGAGGAATATATCCAGCCATTTCTCATATACTGTGTGGAGATGTTTTAATAATGACGCACGACCGACTTTATCAGAACATCACCCTTCGTCCTGAAGTGTGAATACTCAAGAGAGATCAGACAGTGATATGAGAATGAATTAGTCTGGCAATATGACTGTCATGTTGTATTGCATATACACATATATACACACACACACACACACACACACACACACACACACAGCAGTTGCAGAATATGAATACAACTGGGTTATAAGCCATTGCAGTAGCTATCCTTGTAATGTTATTGAATTGTACATAGCTATGTAATGTAGCATTTGTTTTTCAATTAAGCTTCTCACAAGCATCTGCCTGCTATTGCTATCAGTTTGGACAGCTAGTCCTTTGCACCAACCTTTTTAGGGGAAAACACCCCGTTAGGGTCAGCAAATAAATCACACGGTCTTGGAGCGAAAATCTAATCAGTGGAATGGCAGTGAAGCAGGGAGAGAAAGAATGAAGACAAATAAACAGAACATGCGAGGAACAAAAAATGAATGAATACATTCAAAAAGAATAAAGGACACAGACACATATGTTAATAATAATAAAAAAAAAAAAACTACATTAGAATTCATGATTCACATAGCTACCTATATCTGGTTTGTAGAACTGGCTGCCCAAGCAAGGCTTCTAATTAAAACTGAATGCTGATCAGCATGTTAAGTACCTGCATCTCCTCTAGTGGTTTGCAATTGTTTAGCTACATTTGTATTTGAATATTATAACCTCAGGCAAACTCTGATTTGCAGAATTCGATTCTAAGCACTGCTGCTGATAGATTGGGTAGATCCCTTTAGCCGGATCACTAGGCTTTTGTTTTCATACATTATGTTTTATTCTTATGGAACGGGCCATATTATATTCATTGTCGGATTTGCCTCGTGCCCAACACAGCTAGCACTTCAGTAATTTCACAGCAACTTTCAACTTAGCGTATCTTACTGCAGATACAGTGCTTCCTCGTTACAGCAGTGTTGTCAGGAGCCCTAGTTTAGTGGCTGCGCTTATAACGAGAATGCAAGTACAATGAGGCTGAGTTGCATTAGAGATTATTTTAACCATTTTCTAAATTACAGTATGAATCCTGTTCCCTGATCATCTTAGGGGACATCTGGCGAGGCAGGTGGTCTGTAATCCCCCCACCCCACCCCAATGCTTTATTATGAAGCTGCTTCTCTTCTGTGCAAGCCAGACAATGTGTGACCAGGACTGGAATGACAACTTCAGCAAAACAAGCTTGTTGTTAGTCTACGAAATGCCCTGCTAAAGAGCCGAGTAACAGTTTGCAACTCTAGAGGCAGGAATAATAATAATAATAATAATAATAATAATAATAATAATAATAATACTCCATGAATGTTTTTGTAGTATTTACAGCCCTTGGACACCAGTTGCATTGCATGCTGCGCAATTTAAATACATAGAATAGGAACAGAAACAAGGTACTGGACGTATAACAACCACATCCTTTGCCAAGGATATATGAATACAACTTTTCCAAGCTGACTATCGAAGTTAAGTGTCTGCAGTGGCACTATTCTCGAACTCATGAATTCAATGCTCCCACAAACCTTGTTAGTTGGAAACGAATCAAAAGCGCTGTCAAACAAGGACGTTGGCTGTTGAGGGCAAATCTAGATGAAATGATTTTATATTGGAAAAAAAACAAGCAAAAAAAAAAAACACATGCAAAAATGAAACTGGAGTTAGAAGTTGAATGGAATGCATCATACAAGGAAAGCAATGAGATGAAAGTTACATGACCAAATGCAGTTAAAAAAAAAACAATGTAAATGTAAATACCAGCTTCTTGAGATCCAAGCCATTTGCAAATCAACCAACATGAATTACAATAACCATAAGTCAGTAGCCACAGTAACAATACTTTCCATTCTCCACAGCCGATGCAGGCACTTTACCTTTTTGGGAGAGAAAACGCCCAGTGTTCCTCCGTCCTCTCGAATGGCCACTCCCATTTCAGCCAGCAGAGCCTCTCTGAGATTTAAAAGGAGGGAAATAAGAATTTGTAAGAGCATTCGTTAACATTTTAATAGTGCGCGGTAAGAAAACAGAAACAGCATCCTTGTGTAAACCAGTAACTGACCTTTCCATTCGGATTGCTTCCGTCTTCCTCAGTTTCTCTTCCCAGGTCTCATTGAGCTCTGCAATAAACTTTTCTGATTCCTAAGAAAAAAAAAAAAAAGTTTTTAGTGAATATCTCATACGAGGACCTTATTTAAGAGGTGCACAGTATCCGTAATAAGCCAACAAGCTGTTACAACAACATATATAGGGGTAAAGTTTAAATGAATAGCTCTTTTTAAATTTATGTTTAGTAACATAAATGTATATAAAATGACAAAACGAATGTATACATAGCTTTATAATTGTGGTTCCCAAGATACAGCTTAATTTGTCCAGAATCAATGAACTCAATCAATAATCAATTCCGATCACATTTGTATTGGTACTTCTCAAGTGAGCTGTACATACAGCAGCTATGCTTGGGAATAAAATGGACACTAATGAACTGAAGTTAACAAAATGTTAAATAAAAGAGACCAATTACAAAGCACAGGTCTGTTTGATGTATAAAATCACTGCTAAACTACATTTATAACTACAGTATGCATATCTTTTTTCTTTCATTTCAATATGTATTATTAACATAATTAAGAGCTTATCACGTTTGAATCTAATGAACATTTGGAGTGATGGATGCTTTCCCTGATTAAACATTTGCTTGGAGAGGTATATTTTTGTTAGCTGCTTATACCAGTAGGATATCTTAAAAAGGTGACCCTTCACTAACACAGGTAATTCACAAATCCATCCCAAAACCCTGTCCTTTTCAGCAGAATCAAATATACTGAAACTAACACATTAAATCAAATGCATTTACCCATAGGGCAGTATATTGAACACAGAAATAGCTAATAACCAGATTTATTATTTCTGATTGATTCCTAAAGTATACATCATTTATTTTGTACAGGTCTTCAGTTTCAGATGAGACAAACACTCTAAATTATGCATACAGATAATCAATACATTGTGTTTAGTTTAACATTGATAGTTTTAGGATCTCTTTCAGTCCAGTACACTGAGATGGTAAATCTAGTACTACTAAAATTAAAAAAAGGGATTCATTACAAAAGGATTTGATTTGATTAATAATACAGCTTACATTTTAACATTATTTTAATAGTTGGGTAAACACATGAAATAAAAATCCCCTCTGCTTTTTATTCATAAGGAAGCACTCGCTCAAAAAAAATAAAAATAAAAAATAAATAATAAAAAATAAATAAATCAGTAATTGATTTTGATAGAATTCCTCAAAGCCTCAAGTGACCATGGAGTTCTTCTGAAAGAAATTCCACCCAAGAGCCTAACAAAGCTGATGTCAATCAAAAAAGAAAGAAAGAAAGAAATGTGAATGTCCCAGAGGGATTTCACATCATTCACAGAATTAAAGCTGCTAAGAAGCTTATGCATTAATGAATCCGGCCGCACTTCCGACTGCAGAATATAGAATTACATGGAAAACTCCCTGCTGAATATATCCCGGTGATACTTACAACAAAAAAAACAGCAAATATTGTATTTTATAAATCAGGAGTCCCATTAAAACAACACCCGATTCACAGCAGGAGATAACAGGTTACAGATTGAAGGATCAAACTACCGATACTAACTGCTGGTTGAATTATAGAACTCGATCAATATCAAAAGTATTGTTTTATTGGTATTTTTATATTCCAGGTCAATAATTACCCTGTATTATCAATATTTGAGCCTTATTCAATACTTAAGTGATCCCAATTTTTGTTTAATTAAGCTGGCTATTTACTCTCTGGTAATCAATTTGGGCAACCTCCCAGAGATACATATTTAACATCTCTGAATCAGCCTACTCTAACTTCAATGTTAAACGGTATGTGAGCTGTCCCATCGGTAACGGGTAATTGTTTTGCCTATCAGTGCTTCACTAGGGGCGGTGTAATCCCTACATGGTGGAGGATTTATCCAGTTAGGTTTAACAGTACAAAGAAATAATACTGATTTATTTCCCCCTTCATCTTTAAATCAGACCGATACAGTATGTAGGTCACATGCTCTCAGGCATTGAAAACAACATACAGGTGCTTTCATCAAGGGTAAACAGATTACGATTTTGTGCCTCAACTACCAATTCCAAGCCTGCTTTCCGTTCACGCTGCAAAGCAGCGGGGTGTACAGTACAGTACTCTGCAGGCCAACTTGTCTGTATTCTTCCTTAAAAACTGGTTTTATCTTGTAGTGCGCTGACGTCATTCGCTGACAGACAGAGTATCGGGGGACTGCAGAGATGGACCCGACGTCTCCATGGCAACAGCGCTCTCTTAATGGATGGAAGATGCCCTGTGCTGAGCTCTCTAACGAGAGAGAGAGAGAGAGAGAGAGAGAGAGAGAGAGAGCCAGCCCCACGCTCTGCTCCCCACAACACCCAGTGAATCAGTACAATAAAAGAGTACATTCACAGCAATGCACTTTACAGCTGACTGCTCTATAGAAAGAACAATCACTCTATTGTGAGCATCACAACTGGACATTCTATTCAAAACTCTATGCAATGTAGGAGAAGCCTGGGTTTTTGTTTTGTGGTTTGTTTGTAAACTGTTTGCTTATCCACTTAGAGAAAGAGACCACTTTTAAATCTACACTGACAAGACTTCCATTCGATTCCTTTATAACCAGTCCCTGAAGGTTATGTAACATCTTTACCCCGGTCAAGGAGTAAATAAAGCTGTAAATAAATTCCATTATATATATATATATATATATATATAAATAAAATAAAAAAATTAGGTCATAAATTAAAATGCTACACATACATATTTATACAACTAAATGTTTTAATGTCTGTATATTGTAGTTGCTATACTAGTGCGCCAAGTTGCCATGGAGATCAATCACATCATATTTCTCACCTAATTCCAATGCTATTTTCAGGGCTAAGTTTGAACCAATGAACACACTGCAGGGCTGTCATTGAAACTGGGTGATCAGGTGCCTAGCCGGAACATGACCTCAGCAAGGTTATTCCTTAAAAAACCCACACCCGCCCGCCCACCACTGCTAACAAACTGCACCACATCAGAAGGGGAACGCACCAGTGCAAAGCACATGCTGTGTTCACATTCTCCGCAGCAGCGTGTTTATTATTCACTGATTAAATGTTTGAAGCACACTGCATGCTTCACATGCTGCAGATAAAATCAACGCTGAGAGTCAAGGAGCTTGTTCAAAGAACCCGTCTGCATCACAGTAACGAACACTGACTGTGAACACTGACTGTGAACAAGAATCATAATACAAAAAAACACATAAAAAATGTCTTTGCCCCCCACAGATGACTTGGAAACATTTATAACCAGCTTTTCATATAGCAGGGCGACATTCTAGATCTAAAGTCCACTGTACACGGCAGAAATGAATGACAATTGACTTTTGTTGTACTGCAGTGGGACTCTTTTTTTTTTTGTTACACAACACCAATTTATAAAGCCCAAACAGTAATTTCACTGGAAAAGGTCAGGAGATCTAGAAACATCTATCCATACTCTATCTGCACTCTTTATACACAGCCATGATTGTGAACTTTGTAGAGATAGGGACATTTTATAAACAATGAGGCAATGCCTGGTCTTTCTATGTACTGGTTTTGTACTGTACTCACAAAGGAATATGCACTGCAACCCCAGCAACACATATATTTGTTTTAGCCTTCCTTGTTCACAATCAATGCTAAATGTTTTTTTTTTTTCATAAACTGTAAAGATAGTATGCATCACAAGCAGAAGATTTATGAATTCCTGTTGAGAGCATTGTGGAAGCCCATAAAACCTATGCACTCAATAATGTCAGGCTAGGTGTCACTATTAAGATATTACATCATTCAAATGTCCACTGCAAAAATATATTTATTTTATATTCTGGAGTGTGCAAATGGACACCTCAAGATTTGTCATTTATACCTGCATGAAAACCTTGGTGTGGGAATTTCAATTTTCAGTCAGATATAGAAACAATAGGCACTCGTGTGAAAATGTTAGACCACTTTGTGCTTTAATTAGGCATCTTATCAAGTCTCATGCATTTCACCATTTGTGGCTATGTGTTTTTGGCCTAATACAGTCGTCAATTAAATTAGACAAATCACTAATTTGCCTATTTTTGACAATTTTCCAAGATTTTCAGTTCCAGTGGTTTGATTTCATAGGCACAACAAATCCAAACTACAGAAGCAACGGGGTGTTCTAACACATTTGCACACGACTGTAGGTGGAGCAGTTTGAATTTCAATCCCTGCACTTGTGCCGATTTGTCATGGCTGACACCACCAGATTCATTTCTAAGCCGGATCCGTACCTAGTCCTCCAGAAGGTGTGCTAGGCCTCTGTGCCCCCTGAAGTGGCATGCAGCACCTATAGTGCTTCATACCTTTAGCCGTTCGATGGCCTCTTCTCCTCCCGGCGTTGACATGATACGCTCCTGTATGCTGGGGACAGACTGCAGACCAGCCTGGCTGCTGAGAGAGCAGGAGGATGGGGAGGCTGTCAGGGAACCTGTGGGTGCTGTGGAGAAATTGCCAGGGCGTTGATTCTCAGAGGCTAGTAAGTAGCTATGGTTATTGTTGTGTACGTCTTTCAGGTCTGAGCGATAGAGGAGAGGTGTCGGAAAGAAAACGAGGAGGGGAGAAAAAAGAGAGACAAGAGGAACGAGAGAGAGAGGGAGGGAGAGCAAGAAAGAGAAAAAGGAAGAAACACTAATGTAAGACCAACAAGGCGTGTTTAGGATAAAAAGACAAACCAGCAAAAATTAAGTCATGGGAATGGCAGTTTTAAAACAGAGTTTGCAAATTAGTGTGTGTGACAGCCTCAAAGTTTTTTTTTTTTATTTTAGTTTTAGCAAAAAAAAAAAATGAATTGAATCAGTTTGAAAACTGCCATCAGCTTAGAGAGACAGAACAGAACAAGGAAGAGCAACCAGACAGGAGCCAACGAGCAGAAGCAGAGGAAAGGGCTTATGCATGCATATTTCTTTTACACATCTTTTTTTTTTTTTTTTTTTTAAGTATTATTTGTTAGACATCATGTTTAAAACATAAAAATTCTGTAGCATCAAATTTTTGAAAAACTTTTACATAATGCTGTTATTTGCATAGTTTTTCTGACCCATGCAAGTAATTCGTTCAAATGTGACAAGTTAAAACTGCAAAATTCTTTGATTTTCCTTATATTTTAATTAAAGCAGGGGTGCCAACAGCCAAGTGATCATATCAAGAACTCCCAGACAGATGGTGGTTTCAATGCCAGGTCAGAAACGGGTCCTGTAAAATGCTAGCTTTGTTTTGCTTATGCATGTTTAATATCATGTGTGTTATAGAAGGTGCTACAGAGACAAGTAGGATATACACATTCATACAGGATCAGCGTTGTTTAGGATTCAAGCCAATGTAAAGTAAAACATCATGGTTCATAAAGATTCATGTATTTTCTCTGGCACGCCACAGTGACTGCTTTGCATCAGTCTCTAGGCACATTACTGGTTTAATACTCAGACATACACCTTTCACCTTTCACCTGGATATGAATACTTAACATTTTAGCTCCATAAATGTTGTCACCTGACATGCATAATATGACTCCTGGTAAATTGGACTGCTTCCCAGAGAATACTTGTAAGGATTAGTGAAAAAGAAAATCTCACCAATTTGTATTTATTTTATTTTTAGAGGAAGTCTTTATGGGTGTATCTAGGCTGTTTTCTTTATTTGATAGTGTCCCAGTTTTCCAATTGCATGCCATTATGGTACATTTTAAATGATCATCAAATAAAAAATAAACCAATGGAATTGAATTACTATTAGGTTATTTAATGTTGCCATTTGTCTGGGACTCCTTGTTAGAGTTGTATATATTTGGTTTTCCCCTATGAGTCTTACACATGCAAAGCTGCGGTTATAAGGAGCCAGAAGCAGCGGGTTAGTTAGAGGACAGTGAGAAAGTACCACCACACGTATACACACATGTGCCTCCATCTCCTGGGTAATCATCTCCCATTGGATCAACTGAAGGGAAGCAGGAGAACACGAGAAGGGTCAAAAGGTCAGCGTTCAGGCTTACAAACTCACTGATAACTGAGGAAGCTGGGGAGTGTTTGATAAAACTATGAACTGACACAATGGAACAACAAAACAATGCAAATGATTTTTATTTGTTTTGTTTTAATGAATCCCTGATGCCCTGAATATTGAATGTGTATAAATTACAATGAGGAAATGGGAGTGCCATTGGATCATGATGATGATGTAATCAGATTCCATGATGGCATTCATAAGCTTGCATTATATTGGTGTCTACTCTACTCATAGTTCTAGAAAGATGTTTTTTCCCCAGATTCTCAGATTGTGTGGTTAGTTTCTCAGTTCTGAAAAAATACTTGTTAATATGCACAGGTAGTAGAAAAGCAGTAGAAACGGCACACAGAAAAACTGGAGAAAAGGGAAAACAAGAATTGAATTACAAAAGGTTTAGTTAACGGTGAAAATGATTTTCTTCAAGGCAGGAGATCATGTGATTCAGTCAGAACTTGTAGTGCACTTTCAGGTTTGCATGTTTAAATATACAAGACCTACCAAATAACTACACAATTGTACTTTGCCAACCTTCTATTGCAATGATCATAACTTGCACTGAGGTGTATATTAGTGGTTTGGTCATTTTGAGAACAGGGCAATGGCTAGTCTTGTTGTGTGTCGTGCACAATTTGTCATTCTATGATCTACTGCAAATATATTGGTTGAAGATACATTCTGTGGTCCTATTGATTAAAAATAACAAATGTTACTGCCGATCTCCCTTAGGGGGCTGTTCCAGTAGCTTCAAATGAAATGCCCCCATACTGGGAGATTATTCAGAAATGCCGAATTACTGTCATTAAGTGTGCAGTAAAGTAAATGTAAATGAACGTCTTAAGAGAAAGCACACAAGAGCCATACATGTTAAACCAGGGCGCTTCGACTACAGACAGCATGCTGGATAATGTTTTGTGAAGGAGTCAATAAAAAGTAGGTCTAATTTAAAAACTGCTGCGCTTGTTTTCTACCTTTTACTGGCTGCAGACGGGCATGTTAATGAATTCGCCCGGCAGACGTGGAAAGTAGACTTACTGTCCAGGATATCTCCCAGGCCCTGAGCTCGCAGCAAGTCCTTCAGCCTGCCCACTTCCTCCTTGAGTTCACGGACCAGCTTGGCGTTGGGATCTTCATTGATCACAGCGTTGCACTTGATCTGTTTGGCCCGATCTGCATACCTGCAACAGGGAGTGAGCTTCAATAGGTCAACTCAGCGAGAGTCCAGCGGTGCCAGGACACGGTCATGCTATTGCGTCTTACATTTATAACACATTGGGACTGCATTGGAAGTGAAAAACTGTTTTTTCAAGTTGATCATATGCTATTTCTTATTGAAGAAAGTCTACTAAATGGTAACAATTTGCAATAAGTGACAGGAATCCAAATCGTTATTTCCTGTTGATCTCCCATGACGTAACAGATGAATTATTATTATGAACACCCTTATCCCGACCTTATTGATGTGAACTGTCACTTATAATTTATGTGCGCAAAACAGAATATACAGAGGCTTTAAATGGAATTGAACACACAGGACTTCATTAATCGTGCAGACTGCAAGAGAGTTTTAATAGTGTAATTTATATCAAAGTATTTTTTAAAGGACCATGCTTGTTCTATGAAATGTACCTTAAAGTGCCGAGTGTTTCATCATAGTTAATGTCTGCTGGACTGAGAGCAGCAACCATCGCAGTTCTAGAGTTTCCACCTAGAATGAAAATTACAGTTGGTTTAGTTTCTTATGGGTTTATTTTAGACAGAAAACCCCTTTGAAGACGGACTAACATGCTTGCAAGTGTGCCTTAAAAAACAACAACAAAACATCTCAAAGTCACTCCTGTGCTGGTATAGTAGCTTATTCTTGACATAACATTACTTAAGTAGGATGAGCAATATGTTTTATCTGTATATTAGAGACATATCTAAATACTGCCATAATTAAAAAAACAGGGCCCTTTGTGTGTCTAGGATATGGAAAGGAAAAAGCTAGTTTTAAATCACCAGCTATTCATCAACTACGAGTATTTTTCCATTTCACATACAGAATGTGTCCTTTATTTTATTAGATTAGCACAATATATGGCAGGGAGGTTGTGGATTGACTGCCAATTGAAGGTGCCTGCCAGATAATGAATATTTGGATTCTGCTGACTGAGACGACTGGTTGAAAGACAATCGTTTTATAGGCAGTGTCACCTCAGCAATGTGTCAATACAGAGAAGATGTCACAGCGAACGACACTGATTTAGAAAACAGTTCAAGTGTTTGAGTGCATCGCTGTGGTGGAAGTGTTATATTAGTTAAATGCTAAATATGCAAAAGAAAAAGAATGGTTCAGAAAAGGACATTTCTAATTGCAATGACTGCTTATCTTGTTCTACCCTTACCTAAATTTTCTCTAAGCAGCCACGTCAGCACAGAGTCTCTGTATGGTATGAAGTCAGACTTCTTTTTCTTCTTACTCTGTTAAAACACAGACATTTTAGTATAAAAGTATATAAAAAAAAAAAAGTTTACTGTATGTATGCAAGGCTCTGTACAATAACCTATATATTTTGCAGGAGACCAGCAGGTTTTAGAAATGTAAAAACAAGATTCTGAGCTGCAACCAGAAAATAAACACATACAAAAGCATTCACGTACGTGTATAAACACATGATATAGCCTTTAAAACAATCTTTTTTTTCCTCCAGTAGTATAGTTCTCTTACACTGTACGCATTGTATCATGTATTCATTGGAATGGCTTTGCAATACTGCTGAAGATGATGCAACGATAGAAAGCATGTGTAATTACCTTGCTGGTACAGTTATCCTGGGAGAGGCAGTAATAAAAAGAAAAGAATTCAGATCAGCATGCAACTTGTCACCTTATTACTCACAGTTCTTACTGTAGAACATCTAAAGTACTTACAACTTCAGCAAGAGCAGAGATCACTTTTCCTAATGTTGTGAGGGATTTGTTGATATTTGCACCTTCCTGGAAAAAAAAAAAAGTAATCTTTGACAACGATTACTGGCCTTGGCAACTGATGTCACGCAGGATCGAAAGAGTTAAATTACTGAGATTGCACTCTCTCAGGATTTTTCTCTCAAAGTCTACATTCTATTAAGAGCCCAGAGGTTCCCAGGCATATAATCTCAGCCTGACACACACTGGGCTCAGCTCCCTTTGAAGGAAAAGTTAAAGGAGTTTATGGGGTTTTAATTCATGGCTGAAGTGCTTTTCCTTGTGGGAGTCAGTACACAATTTGTTCTCATTTTTATTTATTTATATATATATATATATATATATATATATATATATATATATATATACTGCTGTTGCACACACAGAGACAGAAACAGAGACACACAGACAGATGTATCCCCTCCTCTTTCCCCGAGGACTCAGCCTGCAGCTCCCTTGTAGCAATGAAATGGTAGAATTAGGTTTACCTTTAACCTGGTCCCCTTGGCCCCAGTGGAGTCAGCTCTTTCACTGCCCGCCAGATCCACCAGGCTGATTTTGCTGACCTGAAGAAAGCAAGCAAGCCACAAGACCTTGTCAAGGAGTGAAGAACCTCTGGAAGCAGCAGTCCAAACATTGGTTTTTCATCTGCCTGGCCTAATCATTTTCTTTCAGATCTTTTATTTTAGCCTGCGACTCGCAACACCATTATTTAAAGCAATGCATTCAACACTAGCCACTATTTTTGTTGAAAACGGCTAGTGTAAACAGTTAGGGTCTAACTGTGACCCGATTCCTCGTGTTATTATGAAATGCTAGCCTTAGTTTCACCTTTTCTGTTGAAAGATTGGTTTCTGCGTCGTGCTTCCTCTGTGTGAAGACTATGGTGAACACTGCGTGGGATCTGCTGCTGGTTTCATTCATGTTGGTGGCAGCTACAGTCCTGTAATACAGCAGCATGCCTAGGGTTAACTCTCACAGTTAGACACTGTGGACGCTGTTTAAATGGGAGACAAAACTGGGCAATTACATCTTCTACTATGCTTTAATCTAAACAGTGTCGGGTTGCCAAAGGACTCCAGGTACACTGGGGCAGTTTGGGACAACTCACACCGCAATGCATTCTGCTATGCTTTACCTGTCTCAGGTACCTTTCACAGCAAGACTACACTTACCAGAATGCATTGGGGGTGCAAGCTGAAAAGCCTGAACTGTCCCAAACTGTCCTAATGTACATGGAGTCATATGGTAACCCTACAACAGCGAAAACAATTACCTTTTATTTTGGAAGTTTCCAAAATGCTATATAAAGGGAAAAGGTTTTTGAAAAATAAATGGACTACAGTGATCATGTCCACACACTATTCAATACAGCTGTCTTGTACCCGTTACACCTGATATTATTAAACCTGTACTTGTAATTTAATATTATCATAGCTGTATGGTTTTTGGAATTCAATAAATGTACTGTATTCCTCTTTAGGTGTTTCTAATTGATTGCAATGATTGGGAATAAAAAGGAAAAAAAGGAGAGAAAATGGTACATATAATCCTCTTCTGCTCATAAACATCTTCCCAATCTAAGAGTTCATCATTCCAGAGTTATATACGTTTATACTGTGGTGTGAATACGGAGAATGAGTAATGGCTGCAGTTTAGACAGTCTGTGTGTTTGTTTGCTTGATAAACGCCATTCATGGGGCTCAGTGCTGCACACAGCACACACTGAAGCAGACAGTGGACAGTGCATTTCAGGACAAATTCTCAGAGGCTGTGACATTTCAGAACAATAACTGCGCACAGCTGACTGAGGAGATAACCTCAGAATGTGAACGGGGAATGTAATTAGCAACACATCATAGCGCCTAGCCACCTTTGTGTGTTGAGCTTGCAACTGCACAGGGTGCATATTAAGTCACAGGACACCGGCTCAAACGAGCATCCGTTCTTTATTTCCAAACGATCTCAGGATGGGATGCATCAACTCTCCATGATGAACTTGGTTCCTGGTACCTCTATTGTGATACAGAGTTCCTATTGAAAGTGATGTCAAGATTCCTCAAATTCCTCACAGGTAAGCACCCTGTAAACTACTACCAGGACTGACTAAGGACAGACCCCAATTCTATCCATGTGAAACAACTTTAGCTACAGTACGTCCCTGACTTCACTGACATCCTGTGTATTTCTGGAATTATGAACTGGCATGTGTAGGTTGATTTACTCAGTAATAATCTTCATGTGTGTAGTGCTGTACAGATGGTACGGACAGAAATAAACACACTGAAAACAAGCAGGCCTTGTGGGAAATAGCAAAATGCGTTCACAGAAATGCTGAACTACACATGTCCCTTGCAGTACAGGCAAGCTGTCCTCCTCATTAATGAATCTACAGTAAGATCTGAGCATACGCCTGGCTGGTGCAGTGCTTGCATGGCGGGCTCCAGAAATAGCAGCTCTGATTCAGCAGGTTGTGATTGAGCAGTGCGTCTCAGCTCCAGCCCCTCTGGGATCACCTACACTCCTGGTTGTTGTTTGTGTTTAAAAACCTGTAGCAGCCATCTGATAGCAATAGTGTTCTATACAGGCGATTTATACAGAATATACAGTGCCTTGCGAAAGTATTCGGCCCCCTTGAACTTTGCGACCTTTTGCCACATTTCAGGCTTCAAACAAAGATATGAAACTGTAATTTTTTGTGAAGAATCAACAACAAGTGGGACACAATCATGAAGTGGAACGAAATTTATTGGATATTTCAAACTTTTTTAACAAATAAAAAACTGAAAAATTGGGCGTGCAAAATTATTCAGCCCCCTTAAGTTAATACTTTGTAGCGCCACCTTTTGCTGCGATTACAGCTGTAAGTTGCTTGGGGTATGTCTCTATCAGTTTTGCACATCGAGAGACTGAAATTTTTGCCCATTCCTCCTTGCAAAACAGCTCGAGCTCAGTGAGGTTGGATGGAGAGCATTTGTGAACAGCAGTTTTCAGTTCTTTCCACAGATTCTCGATTGGATTCAGGTCTGGACTTTGACTTGGCCATTCTAACACCTGGATATGTTTATTTGTGAACCATTCCATTGTAGATTTTGCTTTATGTTTTGGATCATTGTCTTGTTGGAAGACAAATCTCCGTCCCAGTCTCAGGTCTTTTGCAGACTCCATCAGGTTTTCTTCCAGAATGGTCCTGTATTTGGCTCCATCCATCTTCCCATCAATTTTAACCATCTTCCCTGTCCCTGCTGAAGAAAAGCAGGCCCAAACTATGATGCTGCCACCACCATGTTTGACAGTGGGGATGGTGTGTTCAGGGTGATGAGCTGTGTTGCTTTTACGCCAAACATAACGTTTTGCATTGTTGCCAAAAAGTTCGATTTTGGTTTCATCTGACCAGAGCACCTTCTTCCACATGTTTGGTGTGTCTCCCAGGTGGCTTGTGGCAAACTGTAAACGACACTTTTTATGGATATCTTTAAGAAATGGCTTTCTTCTTGCCACTCTTCCATAAAGGCCAGATTTGTGCAGTATACGACTGATTGTTGTCCTATGGACAGAGTCTCCCACCTCAGCTGTAGATCTCTGCAGTTCATCCAGAGTGATCATGGGCCTCTTGGCTGCATCTCTGATCAGTCTTCTCCTTGTATGAGCTGAAAGTTTAGAGGGACGGCCAGGTCTTGGTAGATTTGCAGTGGTCTGATACTCCTTCCATTTCAATATTATCGCTTGCACAGTGCTCCTTGGGATGTTTAAAGCTTGGGAAATCTTTTTGTATCCAAATCCGGCTTTAAACTTCTCCACAACAGTATCTCGGACCTGCCTGGTGTGTTCCTTGTTCTTCATGATGCTCTCTGCGCTTTAAACGGACCTCTGAGACTATCACAGTGCAGGTGCATTTATACGGAGACTTGATTACACACAGGTGGATTCTATTTATCATCATTAGTCATTTAGGTCAACATTGGATCATTCAGAGATCCTCACTGAACTTCTGGAGAGAGTTTGCTGCACTGAAAGTAAAGGGGCTGAATAATTTTGCACGCCCAATTTTTCAGTTTTTTATTTGTTAAAAAAGTTTGAAATATCCAATAAATTTCGTTCCACTTCATGATTGTGTCCCACTTGTTGTTGATTCTTCACAAAAAATTACAGTTTCATATCTTTATGTTTGAAGCCTGAAATGTGGCAAAAGGTCGCAAAGTTCAAGGGGGCCGAATACTTTCGCAAGGCACTGTATATAGGGGATACAACCGGGTGGTCACTATAGACTAGAAGCTCTTCCTTACACATGGTCTTAATACAGCATACTGTATGCTGTCTTTTAAATCAGAACTACTAGTTAAAATGGGAGGCTTAAGATTTGGTGGTTATGTATTACTCTACATGGACAGTTTGACGTTTTACCATGCTTTACATGCTTCTGTTTGCCTGCGATTTCCCACACTTCATTAAACGTTGTTGGGATTCCAGTACAGTACACAGCAGGTAACTTTAATAAGCATGTACGCACACATTTATAGCAAGAAACACTCCATTTGATTTGATCAGGATTAGAAACCTGGCCCTTTATCATTCCCCTGACTGGAGTGACGAGCCGTTACCTGGCTTTATTCCCAGCGTCCATCAGGTCTGCGATGTCGGTGTACGAGGTGACGGCCAGTTTGGAGAGATCTTCCACGTACGGGCCCAGCAGGGGGTGCTCCCGGACTCGCAGGTTCCCCTTGTTCTTGGGGTTCAGTAAATCCCGAACTCTTTCACAATAGATTTCCATGTAGCTGACCTGGAGGATTGAAAAGGAACAACTCTTTAAAAAGACTGTAGGGATTTAGACACCGATGAAGGCATAAACTGTTACTTGACTCACCTCCACAGAATAGGAGATTTCATCTTTCCTGTTGTCATTGATTTTCTCAAAGAGATCTTCGCAGAGCTGCGGGAGAAGAACACATTCTAGTTAAAAGGTATTAGCCATGGATGAGTAACAGGACTGCAGGTCATTACAGAGCCGTGCCCAGATCAATAAGAAAATCAAGAAGG
The DNA here is from genome assembly GCF_902713425.1 of Acipenser ruthenus. Lineage (NCBI taxonomy): Eukaryota > Metazoa > Chordata > Actinopteri > Acipenseriformes > Acipenseridae > Acipenser > Acipenser ruthenus. The sequence continues at coordinate 3,372,101 of NC_081215.1, forward strand.
AACTATTCAAAACGGTTTACAATGCCACTAAATGAAGTAAATGCTGTATGAAATATTTTGAGCGCATTTACAATGGAACAGCAATTTAGCGCTGAACTTTCTGCACATTCTGCTATCGTCTAATACAATACTAAACTGTTACATATGTACAGTCGTACGGAGAAGCTGTCAAAAGACAAATAAATCATTCCAACAGCCCCGTTAATGTCTTACAAGTCATCTTGACAAACACAGGCTTAAAGAATCTTAACATACGAAAATTAACACGTCTTCACATTCAATAGAAATAAAGGTTATTACTGCATGTACACCTTGTGAATGTGGCACCACCTGCTACAGCTGACTTATTTTAATTCAATAAGTGGCCTCCACTTCATTTCAAGATACTGAGAAAGACACTGGTCAAAATGTGTTGGTTTTTTTTCACAAGATAGGTCCTTAAGACACACAAAAGCCACGAGCAGTTCCAATAACTCTCAAATCAAGTAGCGTCAGGTAAAGCCTGTTTCTCACCAGCGGGATGATTCCCTCTTGTCCCTCTTCCTGTTTCCCCATCATGGTATAGGACTTCCCTGCCCCGGTCTGTCCGTATGCGAAAATGCACACGTTGTAGCCTTCGAAGGCATGCTGCAGCATCTCTTTGCCGATGTCATTGAATACCTTACACTGAGAGGCAAAGCTAGGATCTTCTACCTGCAAAATGAACAAAAAAACAAACCCAATTACACGTATGGCATGCAGTGTGAAAGTCTTATACAGTTAATTAAAGAGAGACTGGACTAGTGACTAACAAATTGGACTAGGTTTTCCTCGATAAGTTTAAGGGAGTGTTGTTATAAAGCCTAATTTCCTTTGTATGAGATGTTCAGGTTGTTCAATTGTAACAGGTTCCCAATAACCCCCTGCCAGGCCTCTCCTAATAATTATTTTATTATTATTATTTATTTCTTAGCATGTACATTTTAATTAAAGAGTACGGGACAAGAGTGCAGTTAAGGAAAATTCACCTTGCTTTGAACCCTACAGAACTAGAGACTGCACAGGCCCGTGCTGTATTTAAATGTATTGGATTGTTTGGTATGGATGGCGACGTGGACATATGGGGATACCTAGTGCTGTTTACACCAAACAAACTAAAACATAAATTTTACTGCTGTGACACGAATGCACACAAAAGCGCTAACAGAGGACGGACAGCAAATACAGTGTTGCATGCATTAACAAACTAGGGGGGTGGTTAGTTATAGAATGTTATACAAAAAAATAAGGCATGTTTAATTTCCAAAGCATGCAAAGAAATTCATCAATCTCTGCATGCAAAGGTCTAAACAATGTAAAATTAGCAAGGACTGCAGAACACAGTGAACAATGTTGAGTTCTGGAGGGGGTGGGGGGAAGAATAAAGCTGATGAGCAAGCAAGTGACAGCAGCCCTAATCTCAGCCAGAGAGAGAGAGCAGGCGTGGACAGTCACTGCTGGTAGTAGGGCTGTGCAAACACTCCAGGTCCTGCCTACACAGCCCATGAAGTCTACATGCATTCCTGCCAATAGAGGATAGACAGATGGAGGTCCTGGGTTCAGGGGCTAAGACTGATTGACTGTCATATTTTCTTAATAGCTCATTTGTGGTACGTATTATGTAACGTTTTTTTAATAGCTATTTTAAGATATGTGGTGCCTTTGTGCTAAGATTTTAAAGCCTTAACCGATCGCCATCTGTCCAGGTTGTATCCCCTTGAAAAGTCTCCCAACCTGCTGCACCGTGCCACACAGTCTGTCTAATCAAAGAAAGCATAAGAAAGGGTAGAGAAGCTGCAGCCTTACCGTGGTATGTGACCAGTATGAATAGTCGAAGCTGAAGGTCTTTAATGGTTCCTTTGGGTTTTTGGGGTTGGAGATAGCTAGAAGAAAAAACAAAAAGAAACAAAAAAAAAGTGTTCATTTAGGACGTTTTCCAATGCAGACGTAGTGCGACAGACTTAAATACACATTTTAAATGCTTCACCCCAAGAGAAATACAAGGGAACTGGGTAGCTTCAAATCACACCAGCCTTAATGCCATCTTAGCATGTAAACACGTCTCTCAACATGTCAGCCGGCTCTTTATCCATGCTGTACAAACAACTATGATTTCTACTGCTATTAAACATTCATTTAGAAAACGCCCAGCTTTTACTCATCAGAATCTGTGAGGAAGGCAACGTTAAATGTTTTTTTAAAACCAATGAAGTATTTTTTGATATGCAAGTGAGTTGCAGGGTTTCCTTCCCTTTATTTTGTGTCTTGCTGAGCTCACAGTAAAACCTGGAATGGCTCAAACTATGTCCTAATACCTTCCCTGTTTAACACCAGGAGAGAAAGGGGGAGGGGGTGAGAGTGCTCTCAGCATGCAGAAAGCAACACTGCTGCGATCCTGTGAAACTGGAATCGCTGGTGTCTCTGACCCTATCAGCAGCTGAAGAGCCGTGTGCAGAGAGCCCAGCAGGGAAAACCTTCACTGGGGCCTCGCAAGTATCTTATCAGCAGAGCTTTCTGACAAGAGCCTCCCAGCGCAGCACAGCACTCCTGCAGCCCTGGAGGAGTCGTCTTCAGGTATACTGGCTCCCTGTCATCAGCACTGCCAGATCAAGCCCTGCAATGCTAGTACCAGGCAGACAAGTACTGCAAGAGGTTTGTTTTATAACTGGCTTTGGGATCTTAGGTTTTAAGCAAAAGAACCTCAATAATATATTTTAATAATATATATATATATATATATATATATATATATATATATATATATATATATATATATATATATATATATATATATATAAAAATGCAGAAAAGGGAAATGCACAAACACTTAAGCCCTATTTATTAGCATATATTCGTTCTATGCTAATCATATGAGGACTCTTAAATGGCAGGTCACGTACAGCTAATTAGCATGTCTCCTCTGAATTAGGATACCATTCCCTAATGAGGCGGCTTCTGTTGAGCCCTCGCTCTGTCTTTCCAGTCATTGGTTTAAACAGATTCTGTACAGAGTGTGCCAAATTCTGTACTATTCTCTAGAATGAATAAACATGAGGATGTTGGCAAAAACTGGTGCCATGGGGAACAGACAACAGAAATAAAGATAATTTCCAATTATCCAGAGGAAAGCAAAGCAATCTAAAGTGAAAAGTGGGGCGCAATGTCACCAGGTGGCAAGATCCTTTCTCCATTAATATGAAAGGTGAAGTAGTACGTCTGGGGCTGGTATGGTACATATTAGCAGACTATTCTCCTAGCAACCAGTTACTTAACATGAAAAATACAAACACTGTGAGATATATGCTTTCCCACAATATGAACAGCATTTACCTCCCACAAAACCAAAGTGTTTATTGTTTTGTCATATTGATTTTTCATATTGTTTATTGAGCAAGCACATTTTTCTCCTAGAATCCGTGATTAAGAACTGCATACCCAACTTCAGGGATGGAAATAAGACTCCTAATGCATAGCAGTTTCACCCATTCCAGGTTTTACTATAAGCTTGTTTAGCCACAGTGTATAGGGAACAAGCTCAGGTGGGTCTCATTAAACTCGTAGTAAAACCAGGAATGGGTCACACCTCTATGCAACAGGAGTCTTATTTCCATCCCTGTACATGGACATGTATATTAATATCTCCATATAAAGATCTATTTGATACAAATCATTCCACACCAAGCTACCCTATTCAAACTCCAATCACTCAGATGTGTGTGTGTTACTGAAGCCTGGTGAGAAAGGCAAGGGTTAAGACCTCTTGCTTGCCTTCAGGTTGTTGAAAGCAGAAGCCCTAACAGAACCAAATACTAACATTTGAAAGCAGCCTTTCATCGCTTTACCCCCTCCCCTGGCTAAAATCCAAAGCCCTCTTTAACAAATATATTTAAACAAACATAAATTCAATGCAATGTTAGGCACGCGACCCCCTTAAAGCGCAATGCTACGCGTTCTCATCTCACCACCAATGCTGGAATCTTAATGCACACTGAAAACGAAGACTCTCTCACCGGGCAGATCAAAGACACAGCCCTTCATAAATAGAAACAGTTGTTACGGACGCTGTCTGAAATTCCATGCTGGTCAGTAGGGGAAGTTATTTGGCCCCTATTGCTACTGACAAGCGCATACCGATGCCAGATTGGGAGGGGCTCAAAACTCACAAGGATTAAATAACAAAACTGATGAGTAGGCACAGTATCTGGCTTAGCAACAACACAAACAAATCAGTAACATGAGGCAAAAGGGACTCTCAGTGCACATTTTATTTACCACCAATGTTACAAATATAATCCCCATATAAAGATTTTCCAACAGAAAGAGGGGTGTTCACTGCTGTACTGTTGCTGCTGTACTCTGATGGATTTTCTCTCTGTTAATACAGTACTGTTCTACTGATAAATACATATGCAAAGAGATGGAATTCTTTCACAATTAGTGTGGACAAGTTCCATTACATTTGCGGCATGCACAGTAAAGTGACTCCACTGCTGAGTTAAACCACAACGGTTCCTTAAATGAATGTTCTAAAATGATCATTTTGATCCCAGGAGTGCTATGTACTTGTGAAACTGTATTAGCAAACTTGGACACAGTTGCTATAAGGACATGAGCAATGAGCTCAGTACAGGGGAGCCATTACTAATGAAAGGAATGACCGACGCTAACCAGACCATGGGTTTTGTCTGCTCGGACAGTTAAGCAACTCGGTTCAACTGGTGGAAAAACCTTTAGGTATTCATCTGTCAGATGACTGTAATCTTGAAAGAGGAGGGATATATATAAATTACGAATGCCACTTATATATATATAAAAGTGGCATTCGTAATTTATATTAAAATACACTCCGCACTGACACAGGGTCATTTTTAAATTTTATTAGACTTGGAGACAATAGCAGAAGCAACTAATATGAGGACCAGTACCATTTGTACTTGCACCCATCCAGTGCCAAACTCCATACGTAATAAATGCGTGTTCACGGTTTATTTGCACTGTTAAAATGATTTTAAAGGCATTCAGAGAAATGCTGTCCCTTTTTAGCTCTATTAGCCTCTCTGCAGGACATACAAAAAGTATTCAGGTCGGAATGATCAGCAGTCTCCATAATTATCACAAGGCCACTCATCATTAAGCCCTCCGAATGACATGGGCAATGTCTATTCTTGCCATAAGCACGTTGATATAATGTAAAAAAAATGCAGGCTGTCCTGTTAAAAATAGGACATGGAGGTATGAGACGCATTAAGTATGATTCATTAAACCAGAGCCTTCTACAAAACGGCTCTAAAAAAAAAAAAAAGAAACCTCACCCAAGAACCATTTGAAAGCACCCCTGCAGCGTGCTCTTATGATAAAATCCATAATGCAGCAGATTTGGAAACGCTACGTTAACAGAGGAAGGCAAAGCTATATTTAGGTGTGTCCCACTGGAAAGGCAGATTTCTTCCTCTTCTTTACCAGAACAAGCAGGCAGCCTGGAGCTTGGCAGAGAATTCCTTCTTGCAACAATATCAGAAATTCTGGGTCCCGTTAACACAATCTTTACTCACGCTACTTTTTAATGAGGCGTTTAAAAAGGATTACATGTGAATGAATTACAACCTTGGTTAGTCAAAACAGGTAATTACAGGAAAATAAAAATGTTAAGGTTTTATTAAATGGGCCCATTGTACTGTATGTCCCACCAACATCCATTCTGAAGAAAGGCAGAGACTCTTAATCTGTATGTAGCATGTGTTTATTGGTAGGCAGATTAGAGAACGTTTAGATCATTCTTATTAAAAGCCACTGAACTAATCTGCACATTGTCTGGTGCCATCATTTGCTGCTCTGGTCAATATTACACGAAGCAGCTGTTGAGCCATAATTTTTAATCTGTACAGCCCATCTCTTTTTACGTCAGTGATATTAAATTCGACAAAGTCAAATCAGGCAATTGGCTCAAACAGTTTTATTGCTCATCAGGAAGCAGCTTTTGGAAGCAGAGAACATATACCCATTGTGGTGATTCATACTTTCAATAAGGACTAGTGAGTGAGATGTAACAGTAGCAGCATCATCTCCTCCTACGCACAATGCCTCTGCCTCTGATTTGTCAAACTGTTCTGGCAAACAGGAGGACGGCCCCCCTATGAGGTGCACTCTCTTCTCATTAGTGTGCTCACTTCCACACTTTCCTCGCGATGACGTTTAACTTGACCTCACTGCCAGTGCTGTACGTCCCTGCTGATTTCTCTTTGAGACGTTCTGCAGCCGAGCACCTTCTCTTTGTGCACGTTTTTTTATAATTTTGCAGTGAAGGCCCTAGCCAAGTACAAAATCGATTTAAAAAAGTCTGCTTGTAAATTTCCATTCAGACGCTGCGTGCAACAATAAAGAAGCAGTCACTGTTTCACATCTTTCACATTTCAATGCCAGGGCTGTTAGTCATTATACCCCTCATCTCATAATGCTGCAAACCTTTGCCGTGTACTGATAGTGTGGGCATCCTGAAATCACAGCTACTGCGGCACCCTGTCTACGCAAACAGGACAATACAGAGGAGTTTATGTTGGGTTATATCTGAATGTACATAACCAGCACTCAGCAGGTGTAGTTAAGCAGAACTGGTTTCCTATTTGATTTAAAAAGTATAGCAGACTAGGTTTCCATTATATTCTACATTGACGATCTCCGTTTCATTTAACCAGACAATCATTGGATATTGAAATACCCTTCAATCTGCAATGCATTTAAAATGGGTATGCTTTATTAAACTATTCAGGTAGTTATTTTTGAAGCTGAATTGTATTACATTATAGATGCAATTCTAATAGCTGCTTCAGATTTCTTTCGACTGGTTCCATTAATAAGATGATTCTTTTAGTTTTTTCTAAAACTACCTATGAACAGCACCTTCAAAAGCTGAGGCGTTGATGTGCCCGTTGCTAATTATGATTGTAAATCTGACAGAACGTTAATTAAAAGCCTGACCAAAGACAGCGACACCCATTGTATGACACTGGGTGAGCCGCATGCCAACCAAACCCATTAACGTACAAATCAAATGTTCCCAGTGCCATTAAACTAACACTTTGAGCTGCTGTGTTGGATATTAACTGAAAGCAATGATTTCACTCACCTCCTTTAAAAGAAACACTAGTTCAATTTCAAACACTGTGGAAGGGAAATCAATTAAGAGACAACAAATAAAACCTGGAAAGTGTCTGAGACAAAGCTTAGAAAAATTTCCATTTTTAAAATCAACCGAAACACCCACCTAAAACAAAAGAACATTATATTACTGTTCCTTTTGGCCCTGTGCTTTTCTTAAATCACTTGCATCCCAATCAGGATAAATCAATGTACAGTTTTGTGTCACCATTATATGCAGCAGCTAACAGAATGTGGTATGTGCAAGAATTCCTGGTCCGTGAATCAAAACATATGCAAAGTGAATTAATTTCACTTGACGTTTTGAAAAAGCAATCAGTCCTTCATTGGCATAAAGTATAAAGCTACACATTTATTAAAATAAACACATTACAGGGATGGAAAAGCATAGCTAAGAGTATATCCATAGCAACTAGGGATGTCGGAGTAGCTGTTGCTTTTCCAACCTGCATTTAAGTGGACACAGAACTTGGATATACTTTTCCATTTAAAACACTTCATTTCTCTCCATTTTTTTTAAAACAGTCTTTGAGTTTCCAGATTGTAAAGATCTAGCAATCAATAACCACATAAACAGAAACACAAGGGCCTGAGCTCTACAGCACAGTCTGGCTCTTAACCAAGACTCTGAAAATACAGAAAAATGCAATTTAACCTTTTCATTTTCTTTTCTTTTTTTTTACTACAATGTAAAATAAGTTTAAGCAATTTCTTTTGACATTTGTAATAGAAAAATATGAAACATAGCACTCAGGACTATATGCATGGACCTACACACACTGGCTTGTGGCCAAAATGGCTTGCCATTTTTAGTTTTCTAATTTATTATTGCTACGGTGCTAGCAAGTCTCCCCAGTGGCTGGTTGATATGGCTCCGTGACGTACATTTCATGCTTCTATTACACTGCAGACAGATCACTGTATTGTGTAGACAGTGAAGACATGTAGGGATTAAACATTTATTAGCATGCCGTATTGCTCCTATAAAATCGATTGCTGTAAATCAATGATCTTCATTTCGATGAGGTATGTAAACTGAAACGGCTGTCTTCTCCGGACGACGAATCACTGAAGTGATGCTGAAAGCAGAAATCCTTGCCTTTCCTTTACTCTGCCTGTTCCCCTAGATCTTTGCAAACCAGACTCGAGTCTCCCGACGGGAAACCTGCAGTCTTGTTCAACGGTGCGACACGGTTCATAAAATGTTAGTATTAATATTGCGATTCATAAAATACAATTCATTTGCCATTGTATTTCTCCCCAAGCTATAACTGACTCCCCCCTTCTCATCCTATACCCAATAGAGGCACTTCATTATAACACTGATAGCAGAGGTGCTAGAATAATGAACCCCTGCTGTTTAAATATTTGGCTCTTTACCAGCAGCCCAGCCAGAGATACGGGGACTCCTGTAAACACACAATTACACATTTCAATAGGCTCTATTGTGATAATCAAACAGCTATGACGACGAGCGCTGCCAAATTCAGAACGGAAGAGGTTTCATGAACTAGGGGAGGTAGTAATCACCACAGTCTTAATGATGCCACTCGCACTGTAGCAAAAGGGTGCCATTTTTAGCAAGAGGAATAATTCAACACTGTGGATTAGCTTTAGAAGATTCAGCTACTCTTAATAAGGCTGCTTGCTCGCACGCTTCATATGCACGGTCTGATTACCTGCTTATTTGTCTGTGCACTTTGTTAATTCAGCAGTACAGCTATGGCCAAAGGTTTTGCATCACCCTATAGAATTAACTAATTTTGCTTCATAAAGTCGAATGAAACCTGCTGAATAATGTTACGTTAACATATTGAATTACATACCTCTTTGTAGTTTTCCCATATACTTAACGAAAAATTGATGAAAACTGAAAAATGTGATATTTCGAAATCTAACATGAAATACTACTGTACTACTATTATGGCTTCTGGTAGAATTTTGCAATATCATTTTGTAGTTTCTTTGATTACATGATGTTAAATAAAAATATATAAATTATGTTCATATAGTTTTTTTTATTATGTCTCAATCTTAAAATTCTAGGTGACCCAAAACCTTTGGCCATAGCTTAAAGCTGCCATGTCCCACAATCATGCTCAATTTGTGTCTGTACTTTCTTGACACTCCAGTTTGTTTACGCCCCCAAGCTCCCACTCAGTTTAATGAAATGATGAGCACAGGGCACCTCCCTGCTACAGATTAGTTTGACACAAGTTGGCAAGCCCTGGAATATGCAGCTCCTACCTCCTGCCAACCGACAACACTGCCGCTATCAATGCAATGCATGCTGGGAGAAAGAGCAATTAGGTCCTGCACAAGAGAAGGCACTTACAGTGAGAAATGAGATAATGGGCACCATCTCCAGTGATCATTTATTCATTTATTAATGCCGATAATTTTTTTTTTTTAAAAGTATATAAATCTGGCTCGCATGGTGGGATAGCGGTTTCGTTGCATACAAAATAAAACACATTAAATGCATACTGCGGCTCAATTTACCAATTCCTTAACGGTCACAAGCAAATGAAGTTCAGTTATTCGCTGTACAGTTTGATTAGAATCTGCTTTCTTACAGGTCAAAGTAAAAGCACATTCTGTACAGAAGCCAGGATTGTAACAGCAGTCATTTCCTTTGTCACAGTATTAAGTTACAAGATATAAGCTCTAGCAATTCCCTTACTGTACAGCCCTACTGCTTCGGGTTTCATCTGGGAAAAACTGGGATTCTGCTACCAATTAAACACACACACACACTAGGTGGTCTGCTGAGGACACTCTGCAAAAGGTCTTCAGTTGATACAAATCAAACCTTGATTCTAGTACTATACTTGTACAGAAATACAGATCACATATACAATAAATCAATGTTGCCTGTTCTTATGGCTGGCTAACAAGTGATGCAACAGATCTAACTGGTAAAGCTGTTTAATCATTATACTTAAAAGGCAGCTCATTCATGTCAATAGTTTATCTATTGGGGATATGCTACAGAGCTTTTCTGACCCAACTTTAGATCAGCCACCTGGGGCAATGTCAGTGTTCCTGAGTATACCTTTTCTAATGTAATCCACATGTTCCAAAGCAAAAATGCAGCACCTGGTGTGGTTTTCAGTAACAGCACTGTATTCAAAACCAACCCCACCATTCTAATGAAAGGAAATAAACTGGAGAACGAGTGCACAGTCACTCCTAGCAATGATTCATTGTACAGCCTCATGTTATTCTTGAAACACTGCTGTAGGTTCGGACGCACACAGCTAGGATATCAAACTCCTTTCACAAGTGATCAAGCCACCCCCTGACTTCATGGTAGCAATATTAACCTTGCAACAAACCTCAAGGACTGCCCAACAGCCCGAATGGACTATTCCTAATGTGGAGTCTAAACACTGCTTTAAAAAAACAAAACTCTGATTCTACTAAATTACTATTTAAATAGCAGGAAAATGCCAGAGTAATTGGTCATTGCATGTTTTACATCTATTGCTGTATTGGCTGCTAATCTAATTCGAATTCAGAAAAACAAGAACATCTATTCATAAGTGTTAGTCATACTTCTGTGAGTAATGGTTTCAGAAAGACATGTTTTAATGCATATTGTATCATAACAATATTTAGTGTACTATTTACAGTATAACAATTATTTAAATGATCGATTATGGCCTACAATTATGAATGAAGATTATCTTATCTCATGTTTAATCTTCCATGTTTAATCTGCGTTTATTGTTCCCCTTCAGTTCAAATACCTGGTATTTGCGTGTTTTAAATTAAGGGTCAATATATAATAAAAGGTAGACACTTTTTTTTAACCCTTTCATGCATTAACTAATGAAAATAGCTGGAAATGTCATCTGAAGTAGTTTTGGATCCATAATAAATATATTTTTAATTGCCGACGTTTTCCATTTTTTTCCATTGCTTTTTATGGGGAACAATGGCATCCCTTATAGAGGTCATCATGTAACACAGATATCACAATCTACCAGCCTGATACGAGGCTACCATGCATTTGTGCACCTTCCGTATGTCCCCATATAAAGATTAGAATAGTTTATCTCTTCCCTTATGAGGTCACCATACATTAGAGGGGTGACTCTTTTGTGAATGCACAAGTATGTTTAGCGGGGTCCCCAGGACTGGAAAATAACACAGCCCATAAAGCTGCACAGTATGTGTGGATCCACTGCAGTTTGAACCACTCTCTGAAGCAGAGTGAAACTGGGAAGTGGAAATCCAATTGTGCTACGTAAGCTAATTTTCTTTCAATAACGTATTGCTTGTGCCTGTCAGCCCGCAGTGAGTCATTGCATTAGTGTAATTACTCCACCTTGCAGAAAACTCCTACCAGAGCACATACTGACAATGAATACTCAAACCTAGCCTGGAAAATCCAGGAGTTCTTCCATGTGGAAATACTTGTGCATTTTATTTATAGGGTGATTTTCCAATGTAAAAACCACCCAGTTTCATGGATTTAGTATTGTTCCTCCTAACAATGCCAGTACATCATATTGTTATGAACTTCAAGACAAGATAATCAAATACATTCTCTGGAAAAAAAGAAATGTTGGCATGTCTACCTCAAAAACAACTGGAAAACTTCACTCAGCTACAGCTGCTTTCTCAGATACTGGGGTCTATAAATACTTCACCAGCTGGTAGCTGCAACTTTGCATGCCAGAAACCTTTCAGGGACAGGAAGGAATCGGTGTGTCTGTCCATTACAACCCCTCTCGCTTCTAGCACTAGCGGATAGCAGAGTCCAGCTGACACCAGACAACATCACTACAATTAAGATAAATGTAACTTACAGGTGGATGTAGTCTGCAGATATTTCTAAACTCTGCACTCCATATTATAGCAACAAAGAATGGAATATGAGAGCTGGATGTAAATACAGTATTATAACTTTTAAAGTAAAGGAGTTTATTGAATGTCAAAATACAGTAACACAGCACAGAAATATTTGGCTTGTTTTTCTGAAAATTGAGGGACAGATCAGAAAATACTTTTATCCTTAGCTCATGATCAACTGAAAACAGACAAACTCCCTCAAGCCACACATTTGTTTTATTTTTATAGAAACAAGTCTTATTTATTGGAATAGCCCTGAGGCGGGGTAATCAGTTGTTTTAATAAAACAGTTCTCTTATTGAACAATGGTTTTGTCTTCCTCGTTGGTATTCTCTTCTTGTGGTTTTGCATAAAGAGTGCGATGAACCCTTTGTGAGCTCGCTCTGTATTTTTAGGACGCTGTTCACCACAGAAAACTAACTGAAGACAGCAGTCCAAACACATATTGCAGGGGCACGTTATTATTCCCTTTCGTCATGAATCCCAAAAATAATACAGCAATGTTCTGGACTGGAGATGGTGGAAGTCAAACCACTGAAGTCACCTTACAGCAATGACATGGCCAATACATAGCTGTATATAGAGGTGTTCTATATTCTAGTGAAAGAGGCAATGCATTTTCAACAGCTGACGTTGATCTAAGCTACTTAATTATCCTAATCCTCTTCTAAATCTATAAAAAAAAGTAATCAACTGTGGGATTCACCACCTTAAATGACCAGACCTTACAGTTCTGGTCAGCATTCAGTACATGCCCTGATTGAATGAAGATATGCATTTTGAATGGCCTGTGCTCCTTTAGAAATAAAAGCATCTTTCTCATTCCTAAAACAAACAGAATATTAAGCCTTTTTTGTGCACTTTGCCCTAAAGACAAAAAAGAATCTTAGAACAGAGGTGTTTAAAAAATAACTTCAGTGTCAAACCATCCGACTATCTATTACACATGTGCTCAGTGTGGCGAGTTCGTTGAAATTGCAGTAATAAAACCTTCAAGAGCAAAACGGCGGCTGTTTATTCAATAGCATGCACAACGATACTTTAAAAGTACCAGCTGGCTATGTTGAGGGGATGACCTTGCCAATATCATATGCTTGTGGCAAAATACAGTACACTGCACTCATTGCAAATACTGTCTTAAAATTAGAAGCAATGTCCTGGAAAGCTTTCGAAACATCAGACGCTGCATCAGATGCTACTGTATGAAACCGTACACTCGAGACGGCTGCTACTGAATAGGTAAGAAGTCAAGCACAAAGTGTCAGGAAAATAAAAGAGAGAGGAGCTCTTAAAAACTGTTCCAGAGATCGGCCTGATTCCATCTAGATAATTTTAATGTAGATTTGTGCTTGATGCAGCGAGCCAGGCTTTAGAATGAGTATTGCTGTCAAAGTCACTTACTAAAATGTCGCCCTTGTAAAAATCAGAAAATCCATGCACCAGTTTCCGGTTATCAAATCAACAAGCGACACCAGAGCGCTTTATGGAAAAATACAACCCCGTAATGAATTGTGTTTTCAAGCTGAAGTCGTCCAGGATATCCCATATCAGGGAATTCGTTTTCCTAGAATGTTTTCCGAAATCCGCATGCATGATATCACTTAGAAGAAAAATCACAATATCGCTGGCAATAAATCACTGGGAGATGAAAACAATCAGACACTATAGAAGCATAATCAGAAATCAGGTTAAGTAAGTAGTTTGTAAAAAAAAAAAAAAAAAAAAAAAAAAAAAAAAACAGCACAGTTACTCTTGCCGGGAAATTGTAACAAGCAGCTAAATATTTAAAAAGTCAAAGACAGAGTACTGCAAAGTAACAGAGTGTTTCAAAGACTGAAGCTTCTCTGAATACCTGGAGACAGGCACTTCCTTATAAAACAGCCCTTGCTCCTGTCTCAAGGTGACATCATTCGGTGTTCAGACGTGGATGGATATTACTGCAAAAGGTACACATTGGAATTGTATTTCATTAAGATTTATACATTCAATCTGGGTTTAAGTAAGCCACCATTTCAATAATCCATTTTAATCAACAGTGCATAGTTGTGTTTAATTGCGTCCATGTATAATATCTTTAGCATTTAAGCAGTCAGGGCTTTTAGGTCCACCACAGGTTTGATCGATTAGTCAGGCTAGTAGGAATTTAAATTAAGATTTGAATTTGAAAATGCTTATTTTTTTTTCTAGTTTTCTGAATGTATAATTAGCCCCTTTAGGAGGTGCAGCAGTCCCTGATCTGTATCTCCAGTTTGTCTCTCAGAAGGTAGTGTACTGTATAATTAAAATAGCTTGGGGGCACTACAGTTGCAATGGCTTTTTTTTTTAGTTAAAACTGAATGAAATCCCCATATAAGAAGATATTACATTCATGAAATATTCCTCAACAGGTTGCCATCAATACTAGTCCCTACACTAAGTAAGCAGACTGTGATGTCATTCAGGAAACTGGCTGACTTTTTTAAAATATAAAATGTAGTCGTTGCCAATGATTTTTACCCAATTTAGAATCGTCAATTGCGTTATTCTTAATCCTGGTTCACCGCTGCAACCCCCCGGCGACTCGTGAAACGGAGGCTGAAACGCATGTCCTCCGAAACGTGTTCCTGCCAAGCTGTCATTTTTGCACTGCAGGTCCACAGCGAAGCCATCAGCCATAGGGGTCGCTGGTGCGCGGCGAACCCGGGATTGACCTGACCCAATCGCTCTCATATAGCAGCTTGTGCTTACAATACATACAAGATATTTATTCTGCAAGAATGCCACATTATAGTGTCTACATTTTACCTAATTATTAGTTTTCCATTTCTGTGTGCATAAAGTTAGAACACACCTGATTGTATTTAATGATTAATTTGCCTTCTTGCAGGATCTGGTTAATTTTGACAAATGAACGAGTGCCTTTTAGCTGGCTGTATGCAGGTTAGCTGCTGAGAATTACTCAGGCTAGAAAAATGCTAAAGAGAATCCTAATGCTCTACACAAGCTTTCATTCATCAGTTTAAAAAAAAAGGCATTTTTAAAAAGGACATGGGTATTTTGTAAAGTTGTATATTCTTGAAATAAACAATATTTTATTGCCATTTTAACCATCACTACTTCACAAGCTGTAAAATCTTGAATAAAAAAAACACCTCTTACTGTCACCTCTTGCGAATAATATAAATGGTTCTTTGAAACTATGAATGTGCTCCGTTCTGCCTTGGTTTTGAAGAGTACACATGCCATGACAATGGAAGTAGAAAGGAGGGGGGGCTGACCCTGATGTAGTGACAACGTTCAACCCTTCATATTCACAAAGCCCCCACGTACACAACAGAATGGTTTAATCAATACTCCCGAGCAGGTGGATGGAAATGAATTCCTGTGCAGAACATCAGCAAACAGCGATGGCCCAGGTCAGCCGGTGTTCTGTTTAAACACTTTTCGTTTTAGATGTGTACTGCAGTAAACACCTGCTTATTGCTTCCTCTCCACAAGCAAACTGCATTCTCATACCGAGATAACAGCAGAAGCTTTAAGCATTCATTTGTGGGAGTACAACGAAGCACCGAGTCTGTAGCTGAACTCAACCGACTCTGAACAGAACGAGCTCTCCTTGCTTCCCAAGAAACGAAAAATGCTCCGTGCAGCTGAGGGAAAAGGTCAGAGTAGCATATTCGTTAAATCAGTACCACAGCCCGCACGGTAGCCCTAATGGATTAAAGACCTGTTTAAAATGAAGTACCTCGATTCCAGTACTGTGCTTTTGACCCTAATCCAACAAGACGCCAGTATAATTATAGCGGTGATCCTCTTCAGAAACACAATCCATTCATTGTCCTTTGAGAGAACCAAGTGTCCTCAGAGATCTGTGACCAACAGGATATGAGCTTAAAGGCACTGTGAACAAATCTATATAAATGACGCCGCCACTACCACATAGCCTCAGGAACTGAATTAAACACCAGATCAGAATCAGCAGGGCTGTTCTGTGCTGCTTTTTATGAATTAAACACCAGATCAGAATCAGCAGGGCTGTTCTGTGCTGCTTTTTATGAATTAAACACCAGATCAGAATCAGCAGGGCTGTTCTGTGCTGCTTTTTATGAATTAAACACCAGATCAGAATCAGCAGGGCTGTTCTGTGCTGCTTTTCATGAATTAAACACCAGATCAGAATCAGCAGGGCTGTTCTGTGCTGCTTTTCATGAATTAAACACCAGATCAGAATCAGCAGGGCTGTTCTGTGCTGCTTTTCATGAATTAAACACCAGATCAGAATCAGCAGGGCTGTTCTGTGCTGCTTTTCATGAATTAAACACCAGATCAGAATCAGCAGGGCTGTTCTGTGCTGCTTTTCATGCGGAAGGTATTCTTACCCTTCATTAGTAGTTTTGTTTCTTTCCATGCTTTTCATCTTTATTGATTTTATTGGACTTTGTTCCTCTGCTCCCATGGAATGTTAGCAGACTGCACCTCACATAGTACTGACCCAGCCCCAATGCAGTCACAGGATGCTAGAGGCATAGTCTAGGAAGACAACGGTTGAATAAGCAAGTAAATAAACAGACAATTGAATGATTGTTTCTCTCTTACAGTGTCCTACTGGTTTGAAATAAAAGAAATGTATTTAAAGCTTGAGGAGTCCTGCACGAGTACAAAACTCCCACGTTTTTGCTACTCATTATCTTTTAATTGATTATTTAAAACAATAATAATAATAATAATAATAATAATAATAATAATAATAATAAATTATAATTACAGTGAAAATATCCAATTCAAATAATTGTTGTCATCAAATGCAGAATTGAGTATAATAGCCATTGTAATTTGCTAAAATATAAAAGAACCTTGGCATATTTCTCTTGACTTGGAAATCTCCAAAAAATACAGCTTTCAACAGCAGAAAACACTTACAAATAAGCAGGACAAGTGGTGTCAACAGCTTTGAATTACTGGTTTAGAAAACACTGTCAGCCTTTTATATACAGTACTGCATTGTGGGAATGACACAGTTTAACCCCGCCATTCCCACAATGCATCATGCTTTCAATGCTGCATACCAAGTGACATCAGTGGTATGCAATCGCAAACCATCCATCGTTTAGGATTATCTGTAATCTGTAACTGGATGATCATTTGTTCTGGAGGCAATGCTTCGTAAGGCCAGCCAACTGAAAAAAAACACACGTGAACGATTACTGCATATATACAGAACCATGCCTTTCTCTAGCAGACAGCCTCTCATCTGTTATATTTAGGGGTTCAGTTTTTAGGTTTTAACTGATAAAACCACAAATAATACACCCCTGAAACAAAAAATAAATAAATAAAATGAAACCACAGTTTACCCTTAAAGCACAGGCAGAACAGCAGAGACTGCAGCCTCTTTTGTCTTCACATTCCCCCAGTGGTTCATGGTGCAGCAGCCTGGGTTTTGTTGCAAGGTACATCTCACACTATAATTCCCACCAGGGCTGTTTTTTCACTTGAGCAGTTATTAAGAAGAGTATCTTTGGGCAATACCAGACAGAACTGGTCAAGAAAAAGCCCTGATACACTGATAAAAACAGAAGCCTTAGTTATTTTTTCCTGTTCAACTATCCCTCTGTTCTGAACACAGACCTGGTTTAATAAGTAGCTTCAAAAGGTGTTTGCTACAGTGATCACACTGAATCAGTGACAATGGGCTGACTCAGAGATTATAAAAAGGAGGTGCTAGAATTGGTTCTGAATCACACCTCAGAATTATATGTGAAGGTGGTATTAGAATCTCGTTGGCTCACTCATTAAAAATCGGTGGGTCCCGCTTTTTGTGAGAAACACAACTGGTGGGCTTGCTTGAGAGAAAAATAAATGTATAATAACGTTTGGTATTCAGTGAACCTGCTCAGTTGATGTGCTTCCCAACAGCTTCTGTCATCGCCTGTAAAGTTAAAGAGGCTGCTTCAAATCGCACCACCCGCCACAAGAAATATTCATGAAGTATTCAGCAATACAAATTAAAATAAAAACTCAAGAAAACAAGGCAGCGATAAAAACTAAAATTAAACCGCGGGAGAAATATATCAAAATGGATAATTGGGTGTCAAAATGCTACTCCCCAGCGCAACTGTATTACTCGGATGTTCTTCCATTCATGAAAAGTTTGCTAATAAGAAGGCGATTAGTAGTACAAACAATGCATTTTGAAGTGTAATTATGATGCGATGGTTGAAGTACCTTCTAATAACACAGCTGGCTTGAATGCAGCCCAGGGAGTTTACTGCGCTCTGTCAGGTCAAGCACAGAGCTCCACTCGCTGTTTTCTAACATTTAGCTTTATTGAACGTTTCACTGTACCATGTTTATGAAGCACTTTCCAATCTGCTATACAGTAGTTGTGTCAGCAGGACTATTCATCTAGCTGAAAAGTAACATCAAGCTTTCTGAGGAGGAGTATTCATTTATATTAACACGTGTACAGATTTAGCTAAAACGCTATACAAATCAATGAAAGATCTTTCATTATGAACATCTCAATTTAAATTAATACTAAAAGGTATTTCTGTTTTTTTTATTTTGAAAGTACAGTAAGAATACCTATTATTGCTAGTTCTAGACTATATCATATAGATTTAATTTGTTGTATTTATTTATATGCAAATCACTCCATTCTCCATAACGTTCAGATTCCAGAATAATTTCACATTCTTGGGCACGTGAAATCCATCTTACTGCTGAATTTTGATTTAGCACATGGCATTTCAGCAGATCATTAAAAAGGCTACAGTTCAAAGGTCGAAGCCGTTAATCTGATGTGTTGCTTCTCAAAGTGAAGAAAAGGTGTGGCTTATTTAAACACGAATGCTTAAGAAGGGATAATATTTACTGCCGAGCAGAGTTACAAAGATCCCAGGGAACATGTGCTTGAAAGGTCAAAGTGTCTGTAAATGTTGGCAGTGGATCTTCTTTATTGCATGACTTCGAAAGAGCAGGATTAATACAATGCAGAGGAAACTGCTTGCTAATTGTATCAATTAATCCTTAACACTTGATGACTCTCTCACTTTGTTTGTTAAAGGGAAAAACAATCTGTATTTATTGTTTTTCGAATGCTAAATAGTATCGAACGATATAGCAATAATCTTTATTACCCAACCCACTATAGCTGACAATATGACGTAGATATCCAGCTAGAATAACTGTGCTTGTTATCAAACATAACAGTAGAAGTAAAATGGGTCTTCTTACTTTCTACATTAACACCGGAAACACCTTTAGTGTTCATTTTAATTGAAATGTTTATTATTAAGGTTTTTTTGGGGTTTTTTTTTATTAATTTGTGTTGCTTATTATTATTATTATTATTATTATTAATATTATTTATTTCTTAGCAGACACCCTTATCCAGGGCGACTTACAATTGTTATAAGACATCACATTACACATTATTTCACATTATACAGATATCACATTATTTTTACATACAATTACCCATTTATACAGTTGGGTTTTTACTGGAGCAATCTAGGTAAAGTACCTTGCTCAAGGGTACAGCAGCAGTGTCCCCCACTGGGGATTGAACCCACAACTCTCCGGTCAAGAGTCCAGAGCCCTAACCACTACTCCACACTGCTGCTCATTTCAAAATAATCCCATGAATATAAATGGGTGTTTGCTAGGTTTAGTGCAGTGCTGCTTTTGTTACTGGCAGCGTTGCTTGAAAATTAATACTGCTACATATTGCTTTAGGACAAAATAAGTCAGCTGATCTACTGCATACCATGGTACAAGAACTCCCAGGATTCAAATTACTACAAATGAACTAAAGCATAACTAGCAGTTTACAAATGAGGGAGTGTACAAAATAAAGTGGTACAATGACAAAAATGTCAAATCAGATTTTTAGTGTCCAATATTCAAAGGAATTCCTCCTTTAGTTATGACAGTAATAGTGCAGATTTTCAAGCAGAAATGTTCTGTAGTAGCTGATTATTACATCCTCCAAGGGCATGCTGTCCCATCCCAGAAACAATGATTAAAGTAAATGCGTATTGTGAATGTGTATTTAAAATCGGAACAACTGACAGCCGAATGCATGGAGATGAATGCATGCCACTGCACCCGACATGCAGTTCAAACATGAGCGGAAAGGGGTTGCAAACTGAAGCTTCAGCTTGCATGCAAAAAGAGTGCTCTGTAAATTGCAGTTGCATTGCTCATAAATGTGCATTCTAACTTCCCAGCTCCTTGTCTGAATGTAATATACTTTCAACCTGCAGTTCAAGAAAGGTTCTAGCAATATTTCAAAAAAGCAATAAGTACAGTATACCATATTGAGAACCAGCTCCATTATGCCTGAAAACCAATTACATTTAGCGGTTTGTATAAAATGATGGAGACGGCTAATGCGCTTGGTTGTTGTGAAACAGCTTTTTAACAGTGTTCCCTTGGCATCATCTGGAATGGATTCTGCATTTACCATGTTGTATTGTGGATCTACCTGTCTGGGCAGTTTTAATGCTGGCTGACTCTGTAATGCTGAGATATGTGAAAAACCACAGGGGTTAAATTGGTTAAACAATTCCTCCTATAGAGTTCACCTTTGAAGTTGGACATTTGAGGAAGATATTGTAGATTCATCTTTCACGACATCCCCATATATAACACACTAGTGTTTTACAGAAATCAAAATGCAGCACTAGCAAATCATATTAGCACAGCGACAGGACTGTTTGTACAGTACAGGCTGTTAAGACCAACGCACTGTATAACATTTTAAAACAAAGGCAGTGTGCTTTTAAATAGAAGTTAACACTTGGCAATCCTCCTACCCACTAACATTTAATACAAAAAAGGAAAGGTGGGTGTTATTCTGGTATGCTGTGCACAAGACATCCTTTTTTGAAGAGCACAGTGTTAAGATGGCCAATTGCTTTTCTTTGGCTACTCTAATCGGTCGTTGTTTTTCTTTCAACAATGTGAAAATGAAACAAGCAACAGCAGCATCCTGTAATGGCTTCCTGCAGCCACTGACAGTCTGCCTTTGATTTCAAAATGAAACCATTATTGCATGGATGATGCAATCATACCTCCACCTTTCTCTGGTTTCTTAATTTCAGTCCCAGAAGGGCTTTCCATAAAGCAAGCGTGCTAGTCCTGCAGGCACTTGCTGTGGTTGAAGATTATAAAGGCTTTATATTACATAACAGTGACAAATGTTTTAGTCAGAATTGGATATTTTTTTAATTGTAATTTTAACCGCCCAAAGATTATCTCCTGACAGATACATGAATAGGTCGGCCAGGGTGTCCTCGGCTCACCGGGCACCAGCGACCCCTGTAGACTAACCGGCGCCTGCAAGCTGCCCAGAGCTGTGTTGTCCGCCGACGCTGTAGCTGGGCTGGCTGCATGGCGGGCCTGCAGAGTGAAAAGAAGCGGTCGGCTGACGGCACACGCTTCGGAGAACAGCGTGTGTTCGTCTTTGCCGCTCCCAAGTCAGCGCAGGGGTGGTAGCGGTGGTTTGAGCCTAAATACAATTAGTCATTTCAAATTGGTGGAAAAATTGGGTAAAAATTAATTGGTGACTACTAAATTAAAAAAAAAAAAGTCAGACAATTACTTAATTGAGTGAAAACAAGCGCAGGCCTGTCTTTCCATGCAGAGAAGCAAGGAAGATTAGAGAGCTTTTACTGGGTCCAACCAAACTGCCTGACCTTCTGACAGGCCATAGGATTAGACGCTTCAAATCAGGTCAGCAAGCGTGTCCATACTTAATGCTCCCAATTAACGTGACCTCCATCGCTCGACAGCTCTCTCGACCACACCAATCACTCCCGAGTGGACGCGCAGTTGATCCGGACTCCACATCGTCATCAGAATTCTCAGCGGAGGCAGGTATCATGAGCCCCCCTGTCTCACCAGGATACATGCAGAGCCGGGGGAACAAACTTTAAGTAACAGCAGCCAGTTCCATTTGCAGTGTTTTGTGTAAACTCGAAACAACTTGTATTATTGTAAACACTGAGGCCTTCCAGTCATTCCTCCCATCAAGTGCTATGAAGGCTAAGCAATCCCACAGCTGTAGGCTTATTGGAAATCCAAATTCAGAAAAGTACAGTATAGTAACTTCTGATGAATGTAGGCTGAGGAATCCTACAACATCTGTTTAATATTTTCAACACAAATATCTATTTTTACAATTATATCGATATTGTTTTAATCATACTTTCTACATTGCATCAGGGCTGTGATTTGACTTGGTTGATTGGTTTCACATGCATCATTTTAAGAATGCCCACAAACACAAGTTTTGCTCTTTGTTCCTTAAAAACAAACCTGTTTTAGTTGCATGAGATCACTAGCATGTGATTAACATGCAATGCCTGATACACAGCCCTTTTTTAAATGAACCTCTACATCCATTGTGTGTATAGTCCTTTGCATTAGCAATGTATTGCAAGTACAATATGATTGATTACTGAACACTAAATAACAATACATGTTAGATTTAAAGTAGACTATGGAAACACTATTATTAAAAACAGGGACTCTCATCATGGCAGCCTCACTGTTTGTTATTCTGATTATACACTTAAAACCCAGTACACAGGAGTGGCAAATAAGGCGTTTTTATTTAGATTGAAAGATTAGGTCCTTCTTATCCGACACAAACAAGAAGGTCAATGATCCTCTAGCCTTACTGCTATAGAAAGAGCAGAGCGACAGCAATGACTGAAGAGGCAGAGCTAGCACTCAGGCATGCCATGCTATGAGGCTTCAGCCTGCACGCAAAACCTCGACCTCTGAACTGCACACCAATACACCATCTCAGCTAGTGATTAGCACTAACCAAATATCGTCCAGACCATCTTCAAACATGCATTTTCTTTGTAGTTACACGGCACTTAGATTGCCCATCATCAAAATAATAGTACTATAGAAATTATACTTCATCGCAGTGTCTGTCAGGCCTTGTTAAGTGATTTTTAGTTGCTGGTGACAGTTTTGTTTTAATATACTGTTTTGCTTACTAAGCTTGTTATAAAACCTGCTAAATTCACAAATTCACAGATTTCCATGTTCCTCAAGAACAGCCTAGAATTTCAGTATTAAGAATTTGATTATGGTTTAAGACCACATCATATCAGTTTGCTAGTCTGCATTCAATCTGATAAGTAAAAATATCAATTACAAAAGGTAGGCAGCAAGGTACTTCAAGGTCCAAAGCTCAACATCTATCGTGTGCATTGGAATATGCGAGTTACATTTAACTATCTGACTTGAGTGCATCCAATCACAACGCAAGGAGCTTGTAGTGAAAAAATGTGTCAGACTCCATCTACAGCCAATCATACAAGTTCTTATGTCACTGTGACAAGCAGACAAGATACAAATGTGTCACATCAAAAACCTAAAAAAGTCAACTGGAAGCGCTGGAAAGTTTATCAGAGGTACAGGACGTCATTTCTTCACCTTTTGAGAGACTTTTTGAGACTCAATTCCAGATTAATCATTTTGACCAGCTTGTGTCGGCAGAGTATGTCACTTCCTACACAGTTATGACCCCCTCAATCGCTGCAGCGACACTTACGAAGGTCACAGACAGTCTGATTAATGACCATCTGATTAATCTGACCAGTCTGATTAATGACCATCTTCCCAACAGACCATTCAATTCTAATTGACACAGTCAGCATGTTGGCCATTTCCCAGGTTGGACTGCCTCTGTCTTGCTTGGGACAGCCATGTGAGGAAGAGAGAGACTGCTTGTTGTTTTCTAAACTCCACATCTGAGAAGCACAACTAACTGAAAGGTCTCTGCAAGCATTTGCTGAAGGAACACTAGAACTTGAACACCGATAACTCATTTTGCCCCTCGTGTACGTGTTTCAAATCATGTTTTGTTACTTCAAATGGGCTACGGAGTTCTTGAATGATGTCTATTTAAACAATTCTGCAGTGGCAGTGAATCTAAATACTGGTGACCTTAAACTAATGAAACCTGCCCTAACATGGATCTCTAGCCACTATATGTTATTGCATTTAAGCAGGGTCAATAAACCACTGTTAGCGTAAAGGCTGTCATGAAAATATATCCCAAGTCTAAGATAAAACTGATTTGATTATTTTATTAAGGAGTTTATCACCTAGATTCCTAAAAAAATGTAAAAACCTAATGGACGATACAGAATTCATTCCCAGTGAAACACACACAGGTTGTACTTGAACTGATGGTGGCTGAGCTTGTCTTATAGTCCTCTTCTTGCGCTCAGCTCATCCCAGATTACTGATGGTGCCATTATCCAAGAAGCCCCACCAGCAACGGCCACCAGCCCACTGACAAGATATACTATTTCAACATTCTCAGAATACCACTTGCAATCTGCTCTGATCAAGGAGAATGGGCCTGCTGCCAGCCCAACAGTCTGTTCCGTGCAGTCTGTCTCTGCACATGCGACACAGGGTTACACTGCACATTTTTTCATTTACTGCAGTTAACTTCTGCATAAAAAAAATAAATCAACTCGGAGCCTAAAGCAGGCTTTAAAAGTTAAGAAAATTAAGAGAATGCTCAAAAAGTGTTTATGAGCATTCTCTTAAGTTAAGCAGTGCTTTGAAAATGAGAAGGAACAAACATGCCGCCTCTACAACAGTTAAGGGTTTCCTGAAGATTTGCTTTAATCAAAAACAGTCCTCAAAGCTCTGTGACTACGGCCATGTAGCTGTAAACAAGGTTCAGTAGAAACAGAGTTCGAAATCAGCTCATTAGTTTTTACATCCTTACACATTTACTGTCGTTAAGTGTCTTGATGTGCTACGATCTGGATAATGTAATTGCCATTTAAAACTAGATCTGATGAGCAGTTACTTTATCTGCTTGCTGTGTTCACTCACCTCTTAATTAATAACGCCGACAACCCTAATGGCCACAGAAGCCTTGCAGCCGATATGCTGGATGATGCTCAGTGATTGGTGAGCCCCTTGTATCTCTAATGGCTAGGCAATCTTCAGTTGCCAGTGGGTCTGGTGAGTAACGGTTATGTTCATGTGATATCAGGCACAACTAGGTGAAGAGGCTTCAACAGAACTGTGTACTTCGTCATTGATATGCGATGGTTACTAAAGAGTCATTTGAAAGGCTTGCTCTCATAAATCTTACTATTCCAGTCTTAGTAGCCCGTACTTATAGGTATCATGTGTGTTTCTGATTTGTAGGGTCCTCATAAAAAAATATGGGGACCCTTATCTTAATCGTGCTCGTCCGTGACCCCCTACATGGTGAACACGATAACTGTCTTGATGTTGCAGATGTTTGGGATTGCACTTGAAAGGAATGTAATCATGAGGACTGTGTCGGCCCTGGTTAGTTTTTTTTTTTACTAATTGAAATGACAGATATTTAATCTCCCTCCTTATGCGATCGTTGTTTTTGTTGAGCAAGGTTGTTTTTTTTTTTGTATTGTCTTTTGGACTGCTGAACGTTGACACTTTACACCACATACAAAAAATATTTTTAAAACCGTGACATTTTTCAAGAGGATTTCTAATCACAGTCATTTTTACTAAAAAAAAAAATTATTAATGGCATGACAGTTACTAAAATTATAAGGCATGGCTTTGTTTAGCACGTACAACGCTAAAGATTTTTTGCCAGAGGCTTATTTCTTAACATGCACAGGTACACACTATCTATAACAAAGCCCTCCACCCTAGTAAAGATATTTATCATAAAAACCAGCGTATACAAATTCAAAACATGGGGTTAGTCACCATTGCCCCAGGGATCTGAATTTAACAGCTGACCAGTCTGACGTTCAGTAATGGCCATGCTGCAAGCCATTTATTCAAGCTTCTATTTTACACACAAGAATTGCTTCCTGATTTGTAAAGAGTGAAATAAATCTCCCTGCTTTTAGCTACAGCGCCGGATAACATAGCGCTTGTATGGTCTAGCCACCACGTGAGCGGTTAGCAGGACTGAAAGCACTCACTGGTCGTGTTGCCTTGCATCTGGATAATACATTTGGAGTCATTGGCCATCTCTCTGGAGTTGAAGGGTCGCACCCTCACTGCTACTTTCACCGAAGCCCCCGACATCTTGCTGTGTCTGTACTCGTACACTTTACAATTCCACTGTTGAGTTTCCTAGAAGACAAAATGAACACATCAATAAAAGACTGCACTAAAGGTAGTGTTGTCAAACAATTTATAGGACGCACTTTAGCTGTGAAATATATTCATCAAAACTCTACGGACAGGTGACGCTGCTATACAGGTGGGCTTTTATACAGGTTTGTTTTTCAGTTCCCTCTTCCAGCCCTGAGAGAGACTATTCTTCTGAAGGGTCCATTTAAAAAAAAAAAAAAAAAAAAAAAAAAAAGATAAAGAATACTAATGGAAGAGTCCAAGGCAATACAGCATTGGAACTCTATCTGAACCAAGTCTCTCACTTCCACAAGGCTCCACAGCCATTATGAGACACACAGACTGCAATATGTTGAAGGACTGTCAACGGCAGAAAAACAAATCTGATGCTACTGTTGCTTTGCCCTGTGCGTTTTGTCTTCTAACAGGAGATTTCCATGCTGGAGGAAAATGCCAAGTGACTATTTTGGGTGTGGAGGCACCACAGGAAATGAGAATCTATTGTACTGCCTGTGTAAATACTGTATAGAATACAGTGTGTGATGTCACATTCTGGGTCAATATCAAATTGTGAGTAATCCTTTTTTTTATCTGAATACTGTGTGTGGTGAAGTTTGTCTACAAGGACTCTGTTGTCCACTTCCTGTTTTACATTTCGGAGTCCATTTCGGCATCCTAATGCATGCATAAAAATAATGGTAATAAGACTCCCATTGCACAGCAGTTTGATCCATTCCTGGTTTTACTGGGAGTTTACCAAGACCCCTTAGTTACCTATACACTGTGGTTAATCACATTAAAATCATGAATGGGTGACACTGCTATGCAACAGGAGTCTTATTCCCATCCCTGAACTAATTGGATTATTATCTGTTAGGTCACACAAATCATAATTAAGATTGAAGGAGTGCCATGCATCAGGGATGGAAGCAAGACTCCCATTGCATAGCAGTTGGCTCCATTCCTGGTTTTACAATGACTTCAAGACACTGTGGCTAATAAAGCTCATAGGAAATCCTGGAATAGGTGAAACTGGTCTGCAGTAAGAGTCTTATTTCCATCCCTGCTTACAGTACATTTTGTACCAGTATATACTCTGCGAATACCATCAAATGAGTCAGGAATTAAAGTTGGCCTATTTGTTTTCATGTTCTGTCAACTGTGGCTCTAGCCATGGATTTTAGACAGAGATGCCATCATTAGTGTGGAGAGACAGCCTCCAAACATCTTGGTTTTCAGACTCTGGGGAATTTTAGTGGGTTGGGGCCTGTCAGGAAAGAAACCTATACTGAAGGGCAAATGGTAAACTATGGGAAGCCTATGGCAGATGAAAACACAATTACAGTGCAGAGTTTCTCTAGGAGCCTTTTAATCGTTTTTAATTTTTAAATTTCATACACAAGTTCCTAAAGTTGTAGTTCATTAAGCTATGCTGCCAATAAACCATAACCTCAGTACCCTTTCCTTTTTCATCTCGACCCTGTTCATTTCATAAGAAATACTGGTTAGTTTTACACACTTAAATTTGCTCCACCGGCTCATGTATCTATTCATGTAATAATATATACACATTGTAACCGTCAATAGTGCATTCAAGTCTTGTCAGTGTTTGTTTTATTTATAAATACTGTGTTAGAAAATGTATATTGTTTATAATCAAGGCATGTAATGGAATGTTTTGAGCTATTTCCTTATCGCAACATGGCTGCCATAACCTTACTGCAGTGTGATAGGATTATAGCCTAGCAAATATAGTTTAACCAATTGGGCAAGATAGGTTGTTTATAGAGTTTTGCAATTACTGTATTATACTGCATATACGATAATTTTCCGTATCCTTTCCTCCCTCGAGGTACGTACAAGAGAATTACAATTTTTAACTTTATTAGTAGTATTATTATTTGAGAAATGACCACTAAGCAGTTATTAACCAATATGTAAAAATAATAAATATTTTTTTTAAAAAATTAAAAAAAAACACCAGACGGTAAAAATGTGGCCAATATTTAAATAAATAAATAAATAAATAAATGCCAATCGAAAAACATAACACGATTCCTGACTGCATCAACTTTGTTATTTAACACGTTAACACAATTATTATCTGGTTTAAAACTTTAAAATATGTTGTTTTCATTGCGATCGTGCACGGTGGTACACGCCCCGGTTGCTCTGCACCGCACAGATTGGCCTGGCACAAAACACTGAAGTAAATAACCAAAGCAGAAAAAAACGCTACATTCGCACATCTTTGAAATCTATACACATATCGGCACCGTGCTGACAGCAACGCGTCCTATTGTTAAAACGTGGCTTTATTAAGAGAGTCTTACTAAAATTGGTTTCATTATTATTATTATTATTATTATTATTATTATTATTATTATTATTATTACTGCAATTAGTAAATCCGAATGATCGCATAGCGGTAATCGATATGCAAAAGTAATTCTGGAAACAATTTCTTTACAACACGATATATTTTATTTAAAATGCGGGTTACCCTACTTTGATAATCTATTTTTTGATAAAGAACTAATATATATATATATATATATATATATATATATATATATATATATATATATATATATATATATTATCGTAGGTTATTTGCTAATCCCGTGTTTAGATTATCCAACTTCTTTATGACATTAACTGTTGGGCAAAGAGTAATATTGTATAACTTATCTGCAATCTGATTAGCTAATAATGTATTTATGATATTAAATGTAATGCAAAACACATTCCAACACTGCATCTACATTCTGGGTGGCAGTTTAGGTTCTAATGTTGCAAAACAAAACAAACGAAAAAAAAACTCTAATCTGAATATTGTATTTGCCCGACGTCTCTATTTTAAATACTTTGGGTATTTAAATAATTCCAATTGAAGCATTCGGAATTACTATCCTTAGCGCACAGATAGGTCATACCTTGCATACTGTAATAGTCAGCCAAAAACACAACAGCAAGAAAATAATTATAATATGCACAATATTACATACGGTAAAACCACGGAATGCGAGATAAACATGTTCTTACCTAGAGCGATCCTCCTGCAGGATAATGAAACAGAAAAGACTGGAGAAGAGAATCCTGCTGGCACAACGTCACGGCTCAGTGTAAACTGCTGGTCACGAAGTCAACGCTTCTTCTATTGTCACAAATATCCATTATAAACCGACTTCATTCTCCTCCAAAACGGCTTCGACTGCAGCTCTAACTTTCCTACGGCAATCTAATACTAAAGCAGAAAAGGTTAAGCGGCGAGAAGAAGGAAGAAACCCACCCCCCCATCAAAGAAAAATCTATTCTGCTGCTTCTCTGCGGCGCTGAAAAAGAACTGGAGCGCCTTGCTTAGCTCAAGCATTACGTCACCTCGCCCCTCACCAGTTTGATTGTCAGCCGTCGAAGCCAACGAAAAATGTCCGTCCGCGGAGTAAAACGGCAGGGAGCCAATGGAAATTCACAGGAGAAGGAGGGGGTCGGTGTTTGGCAGTGACGTAACACTGCAGGATTTCTGCTTTCTTTATCGTCGTCTTTTTAATGGGTGTCACCGCCGCGTTCCAGGGCGCTACACAGCGCCCTCTGGCTGCAATGTGTTGGAACTCCGCTTTGATCGGCGTTTCCAGCTGATGAGTTTTTTTAAATACTGAAGCTACCTCTACAGAAGGGAGGTTGAGGCGTCTGTTTGTTCCAGACACGACTGAGCGCAGTGTGTGACGAGAATGGAAAGTGGTGTCTAGAATAATCCATCAGTGATGTTTTCAGACTGAACAGTTCTGAGCCAGCTGCTAGTTTTGATTGGATTTCGCTCTTTTAAATACAATGTGCAGACAGTACATTAATAACGTCTACTGATATGTTCCATATGAAAAATAGACTTTTTCGAACTCGAACATATTGCAACTGAGCTCTATATGAAATACTGTATATCCATGAACTTTACAAATACCGTGATGTATTTAGACCATCGTTTATTATTATTAGTAGTAGTAGTATTTGAGAAACTATGACTTTTTTTAAAAGATGTTATTGTTAAATACCCTACAAAACACCACAGAGTTTAGAAATTAAAAAGTAACGGGAAGTTAGCACTTGTCTGATAAGATCCCGAGTTACGCGTAAATACGTGGTGACATACAATACACGCATATTTGTGGTGAGATAGAGCTAGATAGACAGAGACAGAGATCAAAGAGATCACACGCAGATCAATGTAATGTAAAGCATGCAGAGATGGTAAAATAACAAAAAACAAGAAAATTATCAACATTACGATTAAATACCAAGCACAAATAAACTTTGGTTTGGGCAGCACGAAATCGTCAATTTGCCGTGACACCGGCGCATAAACTAATTAAAACAAACACCAAAAAAAAAAAAACCCGAGAACATCTGCCATAACTGAAAACATAATTCTATGCATTTCCCTTACTTAAACAAAAAATGATAATAATAACATTGATCATTGCAAATCAGATATGATGTCATGAGCGAAATAGTTACGATCTTAATGGATTCCAAGTGGTTGCTATAAAACACAAGTCGATTAGCCAAACAAAAACAATTGTTGCCACTACACTTCACTTGCTTTTACCAAATTACATCTCACTTAGCTGATTTTGTTAACTGTGGGGGGAAAAAACGCTACAAAGTTATAGATATTTAAAATAGAAGATATTTGAAATAAGAGATTTGTGCAATTGTGGCACTTTATTTTAAATAGATTTTTCTTTTTCTTTTTTTGTATAACGTATTACAAATGATTGTTCTCTTTGGAAAAAAGTCGTCCTAGAATCCGTACTAATGGCTGTGGGGCAGGCGTGATTCCTTGTAGCTGACTGAAAACTATTTTATCAGGTAGTGTTTGTCCCTTTGGAGAAGTTTACCGAGGCTAAACCGTGAATTAATCAAATAAATTCTCAGAGCATGACATCACAGAAATACGTATTCTAAGAGACACTGGTTAACATCCATCGACATAAATACTGTAATAGGATCAGAAGTGTAACACCTTTTCAATACTGCAAGCATTGCTCCCCCAGCTTGGGCAAGTTCCCGCATGCATCCTGTTATGATAACATCAAATATTACAAGAGACGTGAACTACACATGCTGCAGGCAGTACATTATATAGGTTATACAGCTGCTCTAACACCCACTAAAAGGCTGCATGATTAATCGATTACATTTTGTTAATAGCAACTGCGGTAGCTGCATTATCATTCTCTCCTTCAAAACCACATGTCTTTTTTTTCATTGCAATTGACCTCTGTAGCGCTACCTCTATCAGGCCCTGTTCTTTATTGAGACGATGTTGCTCGTTTCCATTGGTGGTGGTGGTGGAGGTCACGATGGTTGCATTTCACTGTGCTGAATATCCCCTTCGGTCACGATTTAAAATCAGTTTGTGTGAACTCTATGGAATTGGAGAAGTGGCCCTGCCAGAACTTTGAAAAACCAAAAAAAAAACACATTATAAAATAGACCCATATATATGAAACTTATACAATTATACACGCATGGGGCTTAAGAGAATACATGATGTTAAAGATATCAAGAAAAAACGCTCGCCGTTTGAGAAATCCCTATAGCCTATTTGAATTATATACTGATCAGTAAATACTGTGAATTAGTGACGGTATTAAGCTCTGCCACTGTTTAGATCATTAAAATACATCCAGATGTGCCGATACTCCTACTTGATTTAATCAATAATAAATTAAACCTAATTTCACAGCTTAATCCATAGACCCTTATATCATCACAAACATGCAGCTGTTCCAAGGGGTCACCTATACATTTTAATGTTACCCTTGACCTGTATCATTCCCAGTTTGTCAGCAGGTAACCGTTTTTCAGATAGCCTGACTAGGATTGAACCCACAACCTCCAGCCAAGGACTCAAAGCACTGAGCTACTCACCCCCTTGACCTTAAATTACTTCCCTGCCCCTGCAGTCAATCAAACTGAAAGCAGAAAAAAAAAAAAAAAAAAAAAAAAAAAGCCCTTGAGGCTGGACCTTCTGTATATTGCTAATATATATTATCCCCAAGCAAGCGGTACTGTATGTGACACAATTTACTGCAATCTATATAGTGTTTGTATTGGCTTTGTGTTACCAGCTGATCTTCAAAGAAAAACAAGGTCTACATTCTCATGTCTAGCAGGACGACTGAATGGTGTAACACCAAGATGTGATCTCTTGCCATTGTGGCTGTCACCAGTAATATACGCAGCTCGTAAAAAGAACATCCCCTCCAGCTGGTGTGATTTACTAAACAGTATTACAGCATCCAAGGAGCTCTCTCGAGCTGCAAAGCGAGATTGAGGTCTAGTGGCTATTGAGGACAAACTATACAAACAAATAAGTGCCAATATGCCTTAATCCAGGGCTTCTCAACCCCGGTCCTCAGGACCCGTGTCTTCTGGTTCGTACATTCAGAAACAGTGTGTATTTATGCACTTGGGAGAGTTTTCTAAATATTGGTACATCCTTTGTGTGCCACAATAATTCAATTTCAGTGTACCATACAATTGATAAACATCTTTATCAAAATGCTTGTCTGCATATATTAATACTTTTTATTTGCATACACACAGTTTTCAAAACAGGTGATATTTTCAATCAGAGCTTTATTTCTGGCATGGGTTTAACAGAAACGTTTCTTCCCACATCTCTGCAAGGTGAACTGAACTTAAACATGATACAGGGATCTTTTATTAAATCCTCTCGACTACTACATTCACCTCTACCACAAAGGCAAAGCAATGCATATTGATTCATATGCATCCGACCATGACTCAGGAATGTCTTTAATGTAAATATACACCAAAACAGATGAGTTTCATTAACAAGTAGCCATTCCCAGTTGCATTTAGCAAACCCTGCTTTACACATTAAGTTGGTATCCTTTTTTAAATTTGTTTTATTGCTTGAATACATATGTAGGATACATGTTCGAAATATCTACTTACAGCACATGTGTGTGTCATCGGATGTCACCTAAATAAACTGCACAAAGTTTACATTAAGATACATTTGATTGTTGCTCTGCAGGATATAGTGCTGTTAAGGAGAAAAAGCATGGTTTAATATTTAGATTTGCAGTCCCATCCCCACTCCTCCACCTGTAATAAAGGGCATTGAAACACTCCTTGTTGTGTTACTGAATGTGCATCACCGTTTATTAGAATGTGAAGTCTGCGATCACAGAGTCTGTTGCAAATGACAATTTCTGTACAGTTGTATCTTTACAATACTATGATTACAAGTATTTGTTTTCCATAGTAAACAAGGGGCAGTGTATAAAAAAAAAAGAATAGAAATCAAATTCAGATGTCAGATATATATCAAATTGAATGCACCATCCTGACTTCCTTTCTTTATTGTTTTTCTTCAACCGTGAAACATACCGTACATCCCACTGAACAAAACATCACTTCTAAATCCCATTGTCTGAAACAGGCCATACTGATGCTTTGGACACAAAGTGAGACAAAGTTATCCAATGCAATTAAAAAAAAAAAAAAAAAAACAACTGTAAAATACTTACCATAAAAGTTGGTTCAATTTGATCATTGTTCCTTTTTTATCTAAACAATTCTATTCATCTAACAATCATTTTCATAAAAGATAAATTAGCAAGTTAATTTCAAAGGTCTACTAAGAATTGAAAGTTTAAGGATATTATAGCAGTAGACTTCCCACCCAGTACAGTAATTTATGCACACTTAAAGTTGTGCGGCATTGACCATTTTACAATGTATACAGATGGTCTTATTTCTGCTTTCATAATACAGGGACTTCTTGTTCACTTTGGGTGAAATAATACTACGGTAGTGCAATAAATAAAAGGCTGCAGGGCTAGCATCATACAGGGTAGACAACCCCCTTTGGGAAAGAAAACTAATTTCTGCAGACATACTTACTGTAAAAATACAAGTGATTGCAAAGCTTGCTTTTTGCTGTCCATATCCATTTCATTTGCCAATAGGCCTTAAGCTGTGAAACCTCAAATAGGTGACAGTACCTGTTAAATTCTTACATTTGCACCCAGCACCTTTGTATATTTGTATTTAAATCTATATATATACAGAAAGCCGTGAACAAAATATTTTAAAAGTCTGCACTTTATTCTTTATTACGTTCAGTACTATAGGCTATGAAAGCCTCAGTCCAAAGAAAAACAAAAATTAAAAAAAAAATGAAACCACCAAACTATCGGCTCTCGTATATCTTCCCGTTTCTAGTTCCTGGACATCAACGGGTAATCACTTCCCTTAATTATCAGCAGCGAAGGCTTCATTGAGAATAGCGGCCAGCATTTAGCTTCTCCCTCATCCATGCTTGAATTCTTTCTTTCAACTCCGGAACTGTCATTTAAAAGAAAAAAAAAGATGATTTCAATATTAACCTACATCTCATAACATTTTAAACACAACTGATTTGACTACATTTAAAAGCAATCAGTGAATATACTTGACAGGATAATGTGTACTAGAAATTATAGCTTTGATTTAGTTTTACTGAAGACCAAGTTTACTCACAGAACAAGAAGCTACTGTATGTTGGAACACCACAACAGAATATAACTTTGAAGGCAAATCATGATCCCATGCCAGTAACGTCCATGCCTCTTATGTCAGCATTGGTTCAGAAATTAATAGTAATAACAGGCTAGGCACTGCAGGATAATCCTCCATTTGGAACCCCAAATGTACTGTATCAATGTTATTAATATACATCAGCTTCATATGATACAGGTGTCTTAACCTGCCTTTAAGCCAATATTTTGGTTGACCAGCCCTTATAAGATTGCCTCTCCAGCTTGGACAGAGTGAATTTAGGATGCTCATCAATCAAACCTGTGTACATTTAAATAATCTACTAATCCTCCTGCTCAGCGTTGAACAAACTGTCTACAAACACATCTTTAAATCGTCCCCTACGTGATTCCAGCATGTTCTCAGTAAGATTCTGGCGGCTGAATGGGTCCGTGGGCGAGTTCAACAAGTGCCGCAAGATTATGGAGCGGTCCATGACGTTTCCAGAGGGTAGTCGGACAGGGTCACTCATCAGAGTATCCATCAGAGGATCTGTCAAACAGGAACGAATTGACGTTTAGTTAAAAGCGTGTTCAAGCTTACTAAATGGCACCCAAAACATATAGATGCATTACATATATTTAACAGCTGCCAATGCATTTTAAAGTCTTCTGGGCTTTCATAGCAGGTACTGTCGGCTTTAAACAAAGAACAAAAAAAGGCGAGTCTTCTTGTTCTGCAGGGAGTCTGTTTCTTGAACTCGACTTTAAAGCCATGATTTGTTTTGATTGTTTGAGACACCTGATCAGACCTCAAGCAGTGCTCTAAAATCTTTGAGGGAGCTGTTTGTGTATTTGCTACTAAGACTATCAATTTATTATGCAGATCTTGCATTGATTTACCTCTCATAAAAAAAAGGTTTATGTATTGTACAACACTGTATAAAATCATCATAAAAATGTGTTATTTTTTATTGAATATATGATGATTTAAATGATAAACTGCCATTTAAAATGCCAGATGTTTACTGTATCCTTTTCTGATACTTGCCTTTAAACTCGTCCGGTGCATCGCTGTAGTCAATTTCGGATTGAGAATTCCTGGCCACAATCTCTTCAACCTTTTCGGACAGTAGCTTAAATTTTTCTACTGCTATTGTTGACTTGATCCCAGCTTTTGTCATTTTGGAAATGACTTCCTCAAAGAGTTCTCGGCTATAGGACCGCTGAAAACAACATAAAGAAAAAAAAAAGTTCTTATCTAAACAAATAAATTGCTCACAAGTAAAACGCATTTACAATAAGAATAAGAAGCACATACTAAAAAGTAACCATCAACTGCTAGTCAATGAGAACCGTATACTATACATACCCTTTAGACAATAACGGTAAAGCAATCATGGAAATAAATTCTGTTGTATAATCTCATCTATTGCAGGCTTTATTACCTTAATAAAAATACATTTTAAAAAAAGGACTACTCGCAGCAAAATGAGCAATGCGCAGTTCAATAGGAAGTGGTGTTCCTGGGAACTGGCCAGATCAGCACTGCAATGCTGAGGACTGCAACATTTGGGAGCAGAAATGTTGTAGGAGGCTCAGCCCTACTGAGTACAGACTTAAATTTCACAATGCACAAGAAAACATCTTCAGGTAGAATAACAATACTGCTAGCACTTTCCCCAACTAGCCTGACAGATGCGCGACCTGCACTTTTATAAACATTAACAATTACTGTTGTGGTTACATGGTCTGAAAACAGACATATCTAGTTTGAAAATGCAAAGAACAGGAAGGCCATGTTACTTTGTCCAGGAAGAAATTAAGAAACACAATTTAATTTAAAAGAATATCAAAAAAGAAGAAAAAAAATCAAGACAATGTTCACCTCTCAATACACTTTTCCAGAAGCATTGTACTTGCTCTGCATTTGTGAAGCAGTACACCCACCTGATCGTCAGCAATAGCCTTGGCAAACCTTGCACAGTCTAACTGAAGGTAAATATCAGTTAGCTGATCCAGCAGCTTCTTTGGCTCAAAACCATACTTCTCGGGATTCTCAACTTTCAGGTCGCGGCACTTGGGGCCACACAGCTGCTGAAGGTTAAAGTTCAGCATGGCAGCTAAACGTGGGCCAAGCTCCTTTATACAATAAAAAACAAACATTAACAAGGGTTCTGTCAATTCAAGTGCACTTCAGAAACTTTTGATGCAAAACAAAATTAAAGCCATTTTTAATTACTGTGCCCAATTCTTTTACCCCCCGATTTTCTCCCCCAACTCCCCACACAGCTCAGGAGATCCAAAGGTTCAGTGGGCGTGCTCCAATCCCACGACCAAGCCAGCTTCCTCTTTTACACCCAGGAACTCGAGAGCGGATATCAGCGAGCTACTGGCCTCTGGGAGGACAAAGGTCAGCCCCTGCAGGTGTCCACTCTGAGCTCACTCGGCTCCTGGCCAGCAGATATACATTATTTTTTTTTAAAGAAAATGTTTATTTCATCATGAGTCTTTGTATGTAATCCAAAGCATTTGCAATGCAGTAAAATCGCAAGCACAAGGTTCTGCTGCATGCTACAAAAGTCTGGGATTGTAGAGGCAGTGAGGTTTGACTCACAGGTCGGAGGAAAGGTTTCTGAACCTGCTTGGTGAGAATATGAAACATGTCAACCGTTTCCGTTGCGAGAGCAAGGTATGAACGAGACACGCGCTCATCCTGGGTCAACTGAGACTGCCTGCTCTGCTGCTGATCCTTCAACAAAAACAAGGAGAGAAAACTCGAGTCAGCAAACCATCATGCACAAACTCATCTTAATGAGACCAACCACACGTAGCAATAATAACCAGACTGATCATCAATATTTTAGATGTTCAGCATGTTTCTAATGTGTATTGCATATGCATAAAACCCAAGACATTATTATTATTATTATTATTATTATTATTATTATTATTACTACTACTGCAACAATTCATAAAATACTTTAACATTTGTATTTAAAGCCTGCATTAAAATAAGCTTTTAAAAATTACAATAAAGCAATGTGTGATCTGCAGTGTTTTCAGAATTTAGAACAGAAGAATTCTCAAGAGATTTGTCTCGGCTGTCACACTCTCCGCACACACTAACCCGAGGCAGCAGGTCCCACTGCTCCTTGTTCTTCATCTCCTCCTGCACCTCATGAATTCGTTTGAGGGACTCCAGGCTTTCATCCAGCAAGAAGGTGGTGTCGTTTATCAACATGTTAATGTAGCGAACAAACTGCTTTCCAGAACTGCCAAGTGAACGAAGAACTGTTTAAAATCTCATCTTGCATTCATAAGTTCTCATTTCTTTAAATTCTAACAATATCCTTCTGAAAAGGTTTAAAACAGAAATTATATATTGATGCACAGTAGTTTCCAGGGTGGTTGACTAAATTATTCATTTAAGGAAAAGGCCCTTTCGAACTATCTACTTTCATGTATTATTTTATAATAATGTTTTGGAAACTGTTTCCACACAGTAAAATGAATGCATGGATAAATATTTCTCTGGAACTCTCTAGTCTAGTTCTCTAGGTTGACACCTGTACATTAATTACACTGATCCCTAGACAGCTCATCCCAATGATTCTCATTCAGGTAACACCTGTCAGAACTCGTATAAGGAGATTGTGGGGGTGATGCACACACAAGCAATATTACTTGAATATACTTTACAATACTATTTAAATGAAACTGCTATTGTTACAAAACTAAACGAGAAATAGCTCGGGTGCAGATTGTAAGCCTTAAAAACAGGAAGAAATGTAAACTGCACGTTGATGATTAGTTTTGCAACATTACCAGTCTTTGCACGCCTACTACGAGGCAGCACTGTCATACTGAACTGCGTCCATGAAATCTGATTTCACTAACTTGAACTCCTCCATGAACGTGCCATGGTGAGCGGTGTTCTGCCAGAGGCTCTTGAAGATTGTGCTGATGTGGTAGCGGATGGTGAATTTGTCATAGAATTCGCTGGTAGCTCCTGTGTGTTCAACATCTGAGGAGGAGTCGAGAGTTTGTCAGAAAAACGCAAATTCATAACAAATTAAATTCTTCCACTATGGTTTTTGTATATTTTTTGCACTGCCTTCTCCAGCACTTAATTGTTAAGCATAATATTTTCATATATTCCATAGCAGCTGCTTAGAACGTCACATCAAATCTAGTAAAAAAGACTGCATGCGCATTGTAATAGGGCAGCAGTGTGGAGTAGTGGTTAGGGCTCTGGACTCTTGACCGGAGGGTTGTGGGTTCAATCCCCGGTGGGGACACTGCTGCTGTACCCTTGAGCAAGGTACTTTACCTAGATTGCTCCAGTAAAAACCCAACTGTATAAATGGGTAATTGTATGTAAAAATAATGTGATATCTTGTAAGTCGCCCTGGATAAGGGCGTCTGCTAAGAAAGAAATTATTATTAATTATTATTATTATTGTAAAGATGGTTAAAATTAAAACAGAATATAGGAGGCTGTGTGGTCCAATGGTTAAAGAAAGGGGCTTGTAACCAAGAGGTCCCCGGTTCAAATCCTATCTAAGCCACGGACTCATTGTGTGACCCTGAGCAAGTCACTTAACCTCCTTGTGCTCCGTCTTTCGGGTGAGATGTAGTTGTAAGTGACACTGCAGCTGACGCAAAGTTCACACACCCTAGTCTCTGTAAGTTGCCTTGGATAAAGGCGTCTGCTAAATAAACAAATAATAATAATTACCTGTATAAAACTTCATCAGTGCCGGGACTAACTGTTTGATAGACAGGGGATGGTTCTCCATCATCTCAGAAAACCTCTGGGTGCGTGGCTGGACGGCCGGGTTTGTCACAAACAGGACCTCTACGAGCTTGGCGATAAGGTAAGGGTTTCTGATATAGTTTTGGCTACAGATGAAAACGATAAGGAACGTCACAATGTCCTGAGTGCAAGGCTCATACAGAACCTGAGGAGAATACCTAGAAAACAAACAAAAACAAAAAACACAAAGTCATTTTTATTGAGCGAGATAACATACAAGTGAAAGCGTACCATGAAGAGCTGTGCATGCGAAATGTTCCAGTGAGAATCACTTACTGCACAATGAAAAGAAGGAACTCTGCCACATCTTCAATGTAAAACTCCGGCAGGGCAGCAAAGACGTTGGGAATCTCTGGGTTTAAAGGTAGTGTTATCCTAAAAGGAGAAACAAAATTAAACCAAAAAAATAAAATTACAGTGGCATTGTTTAAATGATTACTCAGTCTTTCCTCTTGCAATTTCTTACCATGCTACTACCACTGAATCTAAACAAGCACAACCCTAACAAATACTCAAAATGAGAAATGCTGTCTAACACTTTTGTAGTGACCCCTGCTGGACTATGGTTAAAAATACAATGCTGAGCCTGCAAAAATCTACACATTCAAAAATATACTGCAATCTTTAATTCTGGATCAATCTAATCTATTCCTGTTCTGCTTCTTGACTTTGTTTGTAAAACTGCCCAGTTTCCAGAACTGAAAACAAGAGTGTGTCTCTACTTTTCACCTCTCATTATAGAGTGGTCCGACTGTTGGTCTTTAAAAAAACATGAAACATCTGCTATATCAAGTACTGTAGCGATTATACAGTATAACACACTGTATGTGCTTTACTTACTGTGGGTAGGCTGGGTCAACAATGCGCAGAATCAGTTGAATCACCATGCCATAAAACTGCAGGCATCTCCTCAATAAGTTCTCATCCAGCAATCCTGCATCTGCACAGGCCTTGCAGCGCACCAGTTTCTGGATGAAGACACGTTGCAGAACACCGATTTCAGATTCAGATATGATAAATATCCACCCCTCCCCCCTCCCAGATTCATTTCAAACCATCTACAGCACAACATGAATGCTCCAACATACCTTAAGCTGCGTCTTGCATCTTTTCAGCATCTCTCTGTGTCTTGTTGCCAGAGGAGAATCCTTCCATTGACTCTCACTATTCTTCAACTCTTCTA
Source organism: Acipenser ruthenus (assembly GCF_902713425.1). Taxonomy (NCBI): domain Eukaryota; kingdom Metazoa; phylum Chordata; class Actinopteri; order Acipenseriformes; family Acipenseridae; genus Acipenser; species Acipenser ruthenus. Next base: position 3,412,800 of record NC_081215.1, read on the forward strand.
CTGTTCTGCAAGTGTAGAGCAAAAGGAAAAACGTCATCAACTTCCATCTTCAATGTACAGGTCCCTACTGTACCTACTTTAATGAATATATTGCATCTAACCTATCTATTCTTTAACAAATCAACTACACTTCTATTTTTCCACAATTCATTGCATACAGAAAATTAAGGCAATCTACATAGGATATGCTAGCCTCCAGTTTACATACTGCCCAACTGATTACAAAATAAAAAATAAGTGGCATGAAGTATTTACCAGGTTACTCTGATGTTATTTTAATTAGTTCCAGTTGAGGGAGTTTTTGTCTTGACAGTGGGAAGCTCTAGAAACTATGAGAGACTTCCTTAAGTTAAACCGAGATCAAACACAAATAACTTATTTCAGAAAAGAATCTTAGCTAGAATAATACATGATGCACATTTTGCATTGTTTCCCAATGGCTTATTTCATGTTCTTAAAAAAAGGTTGACGAATAATTTTAAAAAGTTGCCCTTTAGTTCTCACCGGTTCAGATCCCGGATTGCTCTCAGTCTTCGTATGTAACGCCGGCAGCCAGGAAGAATAGACAGGTGGTGAGCATGTAGGGTCAGGAAAAAGCATTCTGTAGGGAATTTTGGCTCAGGAAATTTAGACGGATCGTCATCTGTTTAAAACAATAACATTTTATAAGGTTAGCTGCATGGAAGACTTTCACGGCAGCTTAAAACTGACGATGAAAATCAATTAAAAAAAAACGATAAAATAAAAAACATTAACAGTCTCAGGAAGACTGTTTGTGAAGAAACAATAAAAGACAGCGATTGCCTTGGCAAAATGTATTCATTGACAGTTTCATGCACAGGACCTCTGAACTGCAGGTGCCAACATCACAAAGGGAAAATTCAAATTCAATGGGTTCATCAAAATTAAATGTCTAGACATATCTGTAAGCAAACAGAGTATTAATTTTTTACAGGAAAAACTGCCTGTGTCTAAAGCAGCATTGCAATCCCTAAAGATAAACTGGCACAAAGCCGTTGAAATTGAAGAAACTGATTAGTAAAAACTGCACTTACAAAGCTCTGCCAACCAGCTCTTCAAATCTTCCATGGGGGCTTTTAGACGGGTCTCGTCGGTAGTCATATTTAGACGGCACTTCGGATGGAAAATGTAAAACGGATCGACTGTCTCCAGTTTAATTTTCATGCTCAGCTGCTGAAGGACCCACAGGAAATTTATCATGAATCCATCTGTGGACACAAGCCTGTCATCTGTCTAAAAGTAAGGGGAAAAAAAGGAAAAAATGGCATGAATATGATCTATTGAATGCTGAAGTTTAGCTCACAAAAACGTGTGACCACCTATCACAAAATTGTATATGATAGAGAATATATTAACAATAGACATTAATTTCACAATGTAACTGTAATTTTATTTATTAGTTGATTGAGTAAGCCTGGGAAATTGAGAGAAATCCTTCACTGCTAGGTGGACTTCACTGAAACCAAAACAGAGGAATATTGACACAAGAGAAACTTACTTGCATCTGCGCTTTCTTTATGTTTCGATTGACCACAGCCGCCATGTAGTTTAGAGCAGCCTCCCTGGTCTCCCCATTCAGTAAAATGTTATGCAGGATTTTAAAAAGATCGCCCTAGAAATAAAAAGTCAAGAGTCAATTTACAAAACTACTATAACTTAAACACATAAAATATTCATATAAAATATAGGGAGCTCAAACTATACAGACTCAAAACACCTACTGTAAGACAATTCTTACAGGATCTCCAGTTTGAATCTCTACAGTATGCTACACTTTCTTTGCAATAGGCTGGACATATTGTTTTTTAAAACAGTACATGACCCATTGCAGTTCTGAGCCATGATCCAATGTGAGTGAGAGACCACTTGCCCAGCATTCACTGGAAAGTGAGACTATTTAAATGTATACTCTGTGGAAGTGAAACCAGAAGTAGCGGAGGATGTGAATACCCACCCTTGCTGATTCCAGGTAATGCTGCAAGGATTGACTGACCAGTTTAGTATTTTCAAGGGTAATCGCGGGTCCTGAGAAATATTTGTCTCCCACTTTTGTCTGAAACAATAAAAAAGTCAAAAACATGGAATATCAGCTACACCATTATACCACAAACTGATCATGGTTCGAAGAGAGCCACAGCTGTATCTCATATACTACACCATATTGTCATCAACACCAGGGCTCTATGATCTAAACAGCACAAAACCTTAACCCTTTGCAGTCCTTTGTCGGACTGGGTCCGACATTGCAATTATTCCTCACAGGTCCTTTGTCGGACTGGGTGCGACATCATTATAGCAACGCAATAAACGGGTGTTTAGTCGTTTTTTCTCCGGAAAAAGCCGAGAAAACCATTCAATTGCCGAGTGGGAGCGACAGGAGCCGAGACAAGTCGGAAAAATAATAAAATAGGCATATCTCATGAATAGTCATACATGATATCAGGTATCAGATAACGGGGCATTCATAGTAAACAAGCTGGCTGAGTGCGTCAGCGCACAGAGACTATCATGGACATTTGCAGAGCTTTTTTCAGATGTTATAGTAATAAAATAATGACTTGGATCGCATTATTGAGGAGTTTGGTGATAAAACGAGTGATCCGGAGATGATCGATCGGTATGTACGACTATTATTATTATTATTATTATTTATTTCTTACATAGGTGAACGCTATAGCAAACGAAAGGGTGGGGCGGGGCTGGGGATGCCTAGTGAGTGCTTTGTTGATATGCAGGGCCATTTAAACCCGTTTGACTGTGAAAAAAAATACTTTTAAACAGCGCGTATAAATTAACTGTGCGTGTGAAAATTAATTAGACCTGGCGTGCCTGACGCGCAATTAATAAATGGACTGCAAAGGGTTAATAAAGCACCCTAAACCAGCTCTATCGCCAAGCGCTTTCCAAAGTTCTCTTACAGTATGTAGTGATGTAAATAAAAGGGATCAATAATTCAGGTGCCTTAACGCTCTTTTTTTTTTTTTTTTTTAACTTTTTAACTTTTTCAATAGCATGGTCTAAAAATAAATACAAAATAAGTGCAATAAAATTCCCTACTTACATCATCTTCAGCAAAAACAGACAAGCTGAAGAAAGCGCCAATATATGACAGTCTCTGGAGCTCTCTGCCTGACCCCGGGCTCAGAGAATCAGGGCACCACAGGGGCAGTGATGTGATCTACACAGGAGCACAGAACACATGTTAATACCCTCTCTCTCATGCTAGAATGATGCAACAAATACATTGGTGACATTGCATAGGAACACTACTAGCAAGCTGAACCATGTAAGGCTTGAATATATAGCAGCAACACTATAGCATGTCATGACTATGCCCCTTTTAAACTCTCTTAATGAATTGCATGTTCATTTAGAGTAATAATATTCAGTATATTAGTAAACTGATCATTTTCCTTAGCCATTTATGAGAGCTTTGAGTCACCAATATGGTATCAAACAGTCCAAAAACACATTCCTTTTCCTTCCTTAATTTAAGATACATAAATCATTTAAAATCTTCATAAATAAACTTACCAAATTGCACACAGGGTGAGTCTTCCCGAACTTTATTTCACAGAGTTCAGCTAAAGCCTGCAATAAAAGTAGTAATTCAATATAAGAATTCCTTTCTAAAAAATACTCCAAGAATATGAGCACAAACATCTTAAAACTGTTGGATTTCTTGATATTACAAGAAAACACCAACAGGTTGATACAGGTGCAGGTGATCTGTAATAGCCACTGCTCTTGGTTAGAGTTAACTTTAAGTGAAGTATTAAAAAAATTAAAAATAACCTTACTTTTAAATACTTCATTTAAATTCATGGAACGATATTGCCAATGCAGAGATTAGTATTCCATGCACACATTAGATATGAAAACAGAGTTGCTATATATTTAACATTTAGAAATGTCACAAGCAGGCATATTAAACTAGTCAGTGAATGCCAGGCTCAATGTTCTCACCAATACCTATGTACGGTACGTCAACAGTGGGCATATTAAACATGAAGAATGTGCTATATCGAGCCGTGCTGGTGCAGCGACTCTGTTTGTTTATTCACTGCACTTTGAGGAAACTTTAAGTCAGAGTTTTAAAAAAAACAAAAAAACAAAAAAACTAAAAAGGGTTCTTAACATCTGGACTATTACAAGCCAAAACATTTGGCACTGACCGTGGATGGAAAATGTCCAGTAAAAGGGACGTGCTCTTGTCTTTTTTATTTATTTATTTATTTTTTTTAAATTCTCTTTGCAATGGATTCCTTTGTGTGTACTTAAAATAAGTGCTAATGTTAAACTGCCAATCTGGAATGCTAATACAAAGAACGTATTCTATTAAACAAAGCTGTGGGCTTTCAGCTCAACAATTGAGGGACTGTAAATGTGTAGATTCTTTTCACTGGAATGCAAATATATAGAAGGAAAAACTGCCAATTCCAGTAGCATTATAGAGCTATAAGGACTCCCATCACATTCCAGTGCAGTGCACTGTTAAATCTTTTGAGAGACCAATCATCAGTTGTAAAAGTGGTATACTATTTCATTAATACAAAGGTTATCAGAATACTTTTAACATGATCTGCCAGGATTTATTACTAAACACCATGTAGAATCATTTCACCCATTCACTCACTTTTTCATTATTATTATTATTATTATTATTATTATTATTATTATTTATTTCTTAGCAGACGCACTTATCCAGGGCGACTTACAATTGTTACAAGATATCACATTATACATTATTTGACATTATTTTTACATACAATTACCCATTTATACAGTTGTTTTTTTTTTACTGGAGCAATCTAGGTAAAGTACCTTGCTCAAGGGTACAACAGCAGTGTCCCCCACTGGGGATTGAACCCACAACCCTCTGGTCAAGAGTCCAGAGCCCTGAGCCCTAACCACTACTCCACACTGCTGCCCTCATTATTAAAAAAAAAAAAAAAGACTTAGTATCATTCCTTAAGACTAAAATTCAGACTTAATAAATCATATCCAAGTCATGTTCAAATACTTATGGCAATTGTTCTCTTACCATTAAAGGATATTTAAAGTTGTCACTGTCAAAGGAACACTCTTTGACAGCAAGGGCCAATCCTTGTAGTATTGGAACAAAGATCTGAAAAAGAAGATGATGCTGGAAATGTAAGATGAGGAGGGAACCTTTGTATGTGTTTGTGGCTCAAAAAGAAAACACACCTGCATGTGGAACAGGACACGTTCAGCACAAACTACATTTCAGTGAGGAGTGGCCTCAAGGTCAGCTTTAACAATGGCTCGGGTAATAAAGGCCACTTTACTCTATCACAGGGGCTTGATCGTCTTTATTTTCAGAGATTTATGTTTCTAATGGCAACATGTCTGCTTTTCGATAAAGTGACACGTGGGCAACATTTCAAATCTGTCAACTGCTTTATTATAAATGTCAAACCTAACCAAGGGAAGAATATTTTGTATGACTTCGCTCACTGGAAACCACATTTAGTGAACACACGTTCCTTGCATCTTCATTCGAATACTGAAGTGCATACCAGTGGGAATGCAGTACATTAAACATTTAAGTAGTTATAATCCATTTCGTGTGGGACTCTCTCAGCAGCTCTTTTAACTAGTCCCCTTAATAAAGTTGGAGCAACAGTTATCTTCTGAGGCTTTTATATGCACACAATTAGTGAGAGTATGAAGGGAAACCTACATTCTGAAGTCCGATTCACTAGATGTGGCAAGTGACCTAATTGACTGTGGTCTCCTGTGTCTTAACCTCTAACCATTGCTGACCAGTAACTGTAGCAAGTGACAGTACTTGGAGCAAGAACAATATGATGTCAACATTATCCATCTGCTTTTAGTATGCATGTCCCTTTAACTACATTGCATACTCAGAGCCTTTATTTCAGTAGGATTAAATTGCAGAAAATACCAGATGCTGCAACACTTACTGATGCTGTAAGCATTTATCCTAAACTGCATTCTGCATGTATACTGTTGAGGTGAATCACACACACAGAAAAAGGTGAACCTTTTAGCAGACCGTTTTTTTGCTGGCAGCTTTTCTAAGCAAAGCAGAAGCCACATTACATTGTTGTGGTTAAAAAATCAGAGTCCACAGTACTGTTATCATTGAAAAGGGTATGGGAGGCTTAAATGAATTATTTCTAGACAATAAAGAGAACATAAAATCATATGGTAATTGACATCCATATACGGTGTACACTTATTGACCAAGAATGTTATGTATATTGTAGATATGCATAAAAAAAAAATTAAGATATACAAAATTAACAAACAAAAAACATCCAGTGTGCATAACTTATTTAATACTCAAAAATCAAACCTGTTTGAAAACCTCTTCATCCTGGTGAGTCATTCTAATGAGTTCTTGAATGAAGCCGTAAGGCAGGTTCCGGCACAGCATGTACGGTACTAGCAAAGACTGCTGCAGCAACGACCTTTTAAATCAGAGCAAGGAAATAATTGGCTTCTGCCAAAAAGTTTTACAGAGGCTGCACAATCACTAAGTATACACCATTTAACATATCAGCACAATACAGGCTGCATCCAACCCACGTCTGCATTTAACTTCTCATTGTTTCATTCATTCACAAATTAGCCATTATAGAAAGCCTGAATACATAAAAAACATATTCAAAATGGTATGTTTATGATTCAGTATGCCATTTTTTTTATATAAGTTTTTATTAATAAAATATATTCTTTGAGAAGCAGATTTTGTATAATGTCACCGTCATTAAAATGTAAAAAGAAGTTATTTCACCTTCTAGTTTCTGCAATTACAGTGCTGTCATGTAAACAGTGTTACATCAGCGTTTACCTCGGCTGTGTGAGTGCTCCCTGTAGCACCAAAGCAGCATGGGAAATACACTGAGATCGAATGTTGCTTAGCAGTTGGCTGGCAGGTGGTTGGCTGCACATCTGAAACAAAACAGATCATGTTATTCAATACAGGATTTCAGACCAGTCACATAACAGTGTATCTCATTCTGAACCAAAAATACTCTTACAACCACTAACAAATAAGGTGCTTAATCAAGAATTTTACAAACCAAAGAAGAATTCCATATAAAAAAAAATAAGTAAGGAGCTTTAGGTGGCAAATTGAGTACCGGCAAATATTTTGTTAAATTACAGATCTTTTTCAGGAGTGTATCTGCTAATAAATGTTCACATTTTCTGTAAACAAAAGCACCACTGTACAGTTTTGACTGTTTTGTGAAGCAGTTACCTTTGGAGCTTTCCTCTCTTCCATTCCAACACTCTCAAAGCGTTCAATGAGGTAGTTCAGCATCTCTGTCTCTTTGCATGCTTCAATGGTAAAGCGGTCACTTCCAGAATCAGTTACGACACCACCTGATGCACCAAGGCTACTAAAGGAAACAAATTCAGTGAATTAAAATCAAGATACAAAATTTTTGCACATAGGACTCACTCCAATAAAAGATAAGAATGTGCATCGTTATCTTAATTAAAACATTAACCGTACTGAGTGTACAGACACAGACAGAGGAATCCACATCTATATCCTCTGAAGCTCTAAATAATTTCTTAAATTTTGATTTTTAAAACCCATTTAGATAAGCAGACCTCAGTGCAACATAAGTACATAAAAAACAAACAGTCACCACCTTTTATGCCCAGATTCAGATACTCTCAATTAAATGCTGACGAATGTCTTAATATATGTCTTTATCATTATTTTGCTCTAGATTGTGACATTCCCAAGCGGAGATCATAAAATATCAGCTTTTGATCTGTCAAATATATAGTGATAGGGTAGTCAAATCAGCCCGATACAGCAATATACTTGAGGGAGACCATTACAGAACTGCTCATGTTGCACACAATTATACAAAGTTGTATTCTACCATTTAAAAAAAAAAAGAATATGCAAAAATATGCATTTTTTTATTATATACCTGAAGGAGTAGAAGTTTAGTCTAAGTGGGTCAATGATGTCAACTTTTCCCAGGCACATTATGCACAGTGTCAACATGTGGCTGTCTCACCATTAACATAAAGTAGGAGAATGCAGCCATTAATGTAATATGTTAGGCTAATGTCACCAAAGTTAGCTGTCTGCACGTGTGGAGTAAAATAAGAAACCTGGAACTGAAAAGGTATTTTAATTACTGCTAGTAACAGATATATTTTCCAGTCAACACTGGAATATACATCTATAAAGAAAATAGATCATTGTCTTCTGTATTGATTACCGTCCTCAATTATGATGAGTGCAGTGTTCCATTAAAAGATATACACAGTAATACAATTTGAAAGCTATGGAAAAATGCTCCCACTGCCAACACAGTACTTGCATTACGCTGAGAGGTCGGTTTCAAAACACTGCAAGCAGAAGAATGTTTCCATAGCTTTGGAGACTCCAAGAAACAAATAAGGAAATAATGTTATTGTTAAATTAAATTAAATATAGCCAGTAAGAGTATACAAAAATCAATCCAGCACTCGGGTCATGCAGCCACCTTGTGAAAAAATAAGATAGGCATACAAAAAAATAAATTAGCATACACAAAACAACTCTATCCACATAGCACTTGTTTTTGTATTTTTACCATCAAAATCACCAGTAATATTTCAAGAGGCCACTGATATTTCAAGAGGCCACTGATCTACTTGTAAATTACATCACAACTATAGGGAACCAAAACAGCTTAACGGATTTTAAATGAGGATTGTTAAAGATTAAGAATACAACTCCAAAGCGTGACATAAGAATGTTTTTTTTTTTTTTGTTTGTTTTTTAAGAGCCAACAAAATTATGTTTTTTACAACTGCATCAGCACACCTGTTTTCTCACTCTCCAACACAGCTAAAAATCACCCAGCTTCAGAATATAAAACAAGGAGACTTCCTTATTTTAAAACCATGAAATACTTTGTGCTGCGTCACCAGTTTAAACCTGGTTATAGAACAGAAAGGCTCATTTTTGTTAGGGGACAATCACACTAAATGACTTTGTACCCCTTGTTAGTATTGTTAATGCTCACATTTATTTCTATAATCTGCCTGCAATCTTTCTTCTTGGATTTTTTTTAATGATAAATCACATTAAAAATTAAAGTGATGCCAAGTACAAGCAGGTCACACTTCTCGGAGCACACCAGTATACGCGGTTAGTTCCTGTACTGTATGTCCAAGCATGCCAGTTACTGCACACTCAAATCACGCAGGTACCTGGACCCAAACTGGACCCTAGAAAAATCTTCATCCTCTGCCTCATCATCACTGCTGTCCTCAGAGACATCAGAAAGGGCAAAGAAGAGGAGGGAGAGGGGGCTGTCGTAGATACTAGGGCATGGAAGGGAAGAAATAATGAAAGAAAAAAAAACAGGGACAAAGAATAATGGAATGAAATAGGCAAAGAAGCACGAGTAAGCAAAGGTAAAATGAGCCACGAAAGAAAAGAATACGGGATTATGCAACCAAGAGCTTTATACAGCAAGCAATAACAGCTTTTTTGCATAACAAAAATGAGTGCAAATAATGAATTTCCACGTCAACCTAGACAAAAACAATTGACCCTTCTCTAAATTAATCAAGCCCTCCAGAGATATCATTAGGCAAAAGTCAAGAAGTGAAAAAAGTTATGTTTTTAAATGAATTCATCTGTTATTAGGACCAGACAATGATTATAAAAAAACAAACAGTCATGTATGCAGGTTGCACTTCAAGCCAAAAACATAAATCAGGGTTAGAAAATAAATTCCATCTACATGCTACATTCAAAATTTGCATATGCATGAGTATGTGAGTAAATGGGACTAAAGAAGACACCTCTATCTAAATGCATTGGGTTTCAAAACAGAGCCACCATAATTTTCTATTACTTTATTAACAGATTTGTTGCAGCACCAATATTTCACCGAAATGCCGTCAGAGAAAAGTGTCAAGAATATTGAATGCTTCTGACTCCTTATTTTAAGTGGTGTCACAGTGAAAAAGCCTCCAATGAATTATGACGGTTGGTCTATTTAGCAACAGCCACCTTGTCTACAATGCAAATCAATTTCAGCGTACAAAACGCGTAGTTAATTTAGCTACATTTTATTCCAAGAACCCAAAAGAATGCACATCCTTTTAATAGAAAGCAAGCTATCCTTGAGCTATGCTTTACCGTGCCTCAAACTAAGGATTCTAAAATGAACTACCCTTACATTAAATGTAAGAAATATAAAATTTAAACCAAAACCTACTCTGCAATATTATTAGAATAATAAATCAACCACTCAGTACATTAGCCATGTTGTTTTACATGCATGTTGATTTGTCACTATTTCTTGTGAACTTTGTCACAATTTACTTTTAAAACAGGAAATGAAATGACGGTAATTGAATAAATTTCAGTTAACAGTCAACTTTCAAGCGCTAGCAAGTTCTGCAACACTAGCCACAAAAAAGTAGTTGCTTATTTATTTCCAGCAAATGTTGCCCCTCTAGTACAGTGGCAGTAAACTGATTGAGCATGTTAAAGTCATGCTGTTTAGGAGATACCTTAAACCAACTCAGGCAGAAACCACAATTGAATTTGTATTTAGGTTCACCGAACAGCAGCTTTGTTTTTCTTTTAAATATTGGAGTGGATGACCAGTTAGTTAATCTGGCTGGAATTAAAAGAACTGCTGGAGTATAAAAAGCACATTCAAAACAAAAGTTAGTTTGTCAAATCAAATATATATTAAAAACAAGCACGCTTTGAGGAGCAGTTTTTAATTGTGTGTTAATGCTTGCTGTTCACACTGGCCAGTGGGGAAATACCTAGAAGGTATCCTGTTTATGAGGGAGGGTCGTTGAGCCGCAGTGCTGGGAGAGCCTGGGACTAATGGTGGAGGCAGCGAGGTGGGCCGCCGTGGCCTAGGAGAGCTGGCTGGGACAGCCTGGGGACTCGTAGCCATGACTTGTGGACTCCGGGAAACAGAAATCCCAGGGGAGGAGGAGGAGAAAGCTGCAGTGGCTGGAGGGCTCATGGCTGTGGATCTTGGGCTGGGAGAGGTGGAGAAAGCCCAGGGGTAGCCAACAGCATATGGACGGTACCTCTGGGAAATGGGCAGTGGTGCTGAAGAACTCGCAGGAGAGGAGCGGGAGGTGGGAGACGGCACTGTCAAATGGGCTGAAGATTGGGATGGAGATGGAGAAGTCATCACAGCAGAGGTGACTGCCTGCGGATTTGGACTAGTCCCGTACAGACTACAATAATATTGCAAAACAAGGAAGCAGTAAAACAAGTTAGATATAACTTTTACACTAATTCATGTTTCCTAGTGTGTGTGTGTGTGTAATACATAAAATAACTTTCTAGATTTTCCTTGTATGTGTGTGTGGTGGTGATAAAATCATTCACTTGCCTTGAGAGAGAGCTGGCCCCAAACGATCCTACATTGGTAAGCATGGGGCTTGTTCCTTGGCTCGAGGAAGGGTTCAGAACCAGATGTCTTTCAGGAGATTTGGCAGCTGCAGCGATTGGCTGTGATGTAGCGGTCAAACTGGCAAAAGGGTTGTCCTCTCTCGCTTGTGTGGACATCATGAGAACTTCCATTAAAATCTGGCCAATTAAGTCCTTAAAATCTGAACAAACTTGAAAAAAAAACAAAAAAACAATAATCATCAAGTCTTGATCATTTTTGTGCAACCAGGAGAAATTGTCAAATGAACAACTTGCAGAACACAGTATTCATGAAATAAATGCCATTTTATTGTCTAATTAAGCCAAATTTGTTCTCCAGTGTAAATTAATTTATGATAATTGAGGAGTCGTGTGGTTTTATCACACTGTTCGGTAAAACAACGTGGGATCTTCCACACTATGATGGAAGTCTGCATGCCAGAACTGTATTACAAACATTAGAAATCTGAAACATATGAATTAGTTCTGTTCTGTGAAAAGCTCTCCCACTATACCGGCTTTAGGATCCTGTGTGAATTCAGCAGCAAGTAACGGAAGGAAAATGACATCCCTGTCCCTTTCCTTCCAGGAGACTCTGAGGATCTTACAGATGACCTGGAGTGCCTGCTCCTCTGACACTTCAGAGTCCGAAGAAGATTCCTTAAAAACAAATATGAGAGGCATTAAATGAGTGAATGCGATTAATTCATGATTACCAATGCCTGTGTGTTTTGCATCTGGACTGAGGGATTATCCTGTTTTTGAAATTCCCTGTGCATTTGCAGCAGAGACTGTAAGCGAAGGTCATTTTACAGTTGCGGGGAAACAGGTTTGAAATAACTTAGCATTTAAAAAAACAGAAGGATTAAGGAAAAACAAAAGCTGGCAGATTTATTTGCAAATGGAAATACGACTGCAAGTGTGTAACAGGATCAGAAGGGGTTACTCAAGAGGAAGGACAGCAGCTCGGATAGCCTTCTGAAGAAAAAAATTGGAATATAAGCAGTTCGAGGAGATCGCAGTTCACACTGCTCGTTCCATTTGTAGCAAAACTGTACTTAATACTAAATATGGCATGCCTTCTCTTAGCTAGCTGACCTAAATTTGTCTGCCTTATTTCTGTCTTTACAGACCACGGCTTGCACAGCACAAAAATGTCCTTGGTTTCTTCTTTGTGCAGGAAAGGTTTCTCCTTAAAATGCTTTCCTTGCTACAAAACAAATAACACTATGTCTGCCCATCACAGTCCACCTAATCTAAACATTCTTACCTTGTCTGTAAGGCTCCTCTTTTCTCTGCGGTCACTCTCCTCAACCTCCATATTTTCAATTCCTGAGTCAACATCCACCTGGGACATGCTGTGCAAGCAAAAAGGGAACCTGGTTAAACTTACCGTTCTCCGTTTATGGTCTTGAGTTGCATTAGTGCTAAAACTGCTTTAAAACACTAATAGTTTACAACATTCAAAAGCATTCCCCGACAGCACACCACCTTAGAAATATTCAAGAAAAGTCAACTTCTTGTATATATAAAAAGAAAAAAAAACAGATCTTGCACAGCTCCCAAGTAGGACATTCTAGACTACCAGGATGTCAGAATCAGTCTAAGAGATTATCCTACTGTAGGACTGTGATAATGAAAACATATTTGTTTCTTGGTTAGAAGCTAGTTAATTTGCTGCTGTTGAATGGGGCCTCTGTTTTAAATTCAAGAAGGGCATTCCACCGTCTCAAAAGCTCTGCATTGCATTTTAAATCAATGCAAAAACATCCTTCTTGTGGTTACTGAACAATGGAATCCAGTTCAAAAGCAAGAGCTACAATATGAATGGTTGATATAAACTCCCAGGTCTTTTCACTTCATTTATTACGCTTCAACCCAAATTAAATAAATTTACCAGACAACGTTAAAAAGTTAATGCATAGTGTTAACTACCACCTATCTAGTGTCTAAAAGTATATTTTACTCCTGAAGTAAGACAGCAAGCTATGCATATTGCAGAACATTAAGATTTAAAGCTACTCAATATTTTTTTAAGTCAGGTGGAAGGCGAATGTTGCCATTGTTTGTTGCATAGAGTACCAAGAACTTTACCTTTTTTCACAGGAAACACTGTCGATGTCCATGCTCTGAGATCTGGAGAGGGTCTGGGATTGGGTTTCCAGGCTGTTTGAGGGAGAGCTGCTGAGAGAACTCACCCCCTCACTACTCTGACTCCGGCAAGCAACTCCTGGGGAAAATAACAAAAATAACCAACATCCCTGGAATTAGCGCTTGGCTCCTGTTAACAGTTGTCCATTTTCACCTGAAATGTTCGGTGTGTAATCTTTTCCATCTAAAGGCTGAAAACAGAAAATGAATTACTGTTAAGTTGAGGAATAGCCTTAGTGTTAAACAGCACAAGCCTACCTTGATAGCATCCATGGAAAGAGGCTCTTAATTAAATATGGTGTCCGCAGGTAATCGCTAAAATAAACACCAATAGAGCAAATTTCATCCATGGTGTTAAAGCAGTAATCCTCTTTTTACTGTACTGCAGGACTCATACTTAAAGATCACAAAGATCACTACGCTGTGCTTTAGCAAACACACTATAGAACAGCAGCACCTAGACACTAGCAAGAAAACAACTCCTTTTTAATTTAGATGGGCTTACTGATAATGCCATGGATCAGCTGCTCCAGGATTTCTCTCTCCCTCTCAGGATTGCTCAGCCTGGGTTTACTGTACTCTACATACATGATGACATGCACCTACTAAAGCTCTGACAGGGCTCAGCATTCACAGCCTGTCCCTCACATGGCATAGTCAAGAACCTTGCAATACAGAATGCCACATAATGATCATCCCAATAACCATGCTGCCCTGTACAGCTACAGTATGGCCAAATGTTTTGCATCACCTAGAATTTTAGAATGGAGACAAAAAAACTATATGAACATAAGATCTTTTATTTAATATCATGCAATCAAAGAAACTACAAAACGAGAACGCAAAAGTCTACCGGAAGCCATAATAGTAGTACGGTATTTCATGTTGGATTTTGATGCGTCACATTTTTCAATTTGTCAGTTTCATGAAGTATATGGAAAACTTCAAAACGGTATGGAATTCAATATGCTAACATTATTCAGCAGGTTGCATTAGTTCTATAGGGTGATGGCCATAGCTGTAGGCTTCATGAGTGCCAGATGAACACACATCACCAAGCAAGCAGAACATTGCAAAAAAACTGGAGTTTACAGATTAATGTACAACTAATCAATAGGCAAACAAAATTACTCCAGTCAAAAATTGAAAAATGTAATTAAAAACTAAAACTAGCCAATTCTCCAAGGTCCTGGGGTTAAACAGAAAAAGGTACTCTCATTGTGTCTTACAGGTCGATTTGATAAACCAAGAAATTCTGTATCATCGTACTCCTATTTCAAGTCTGACAATCAGATAGTTTAGCTCTTTGGATAAAACACATTGGGTTCAACACATATAAAAATATATCCTACATCACTTCATGATAAAGCTAGGGCACCCTTTACATGAAACAAGATTAAACCTCAACAAGTGTTAAGGAGGTTGTCCCATTACTTTAAGTAGAAAAATGTTGTAAGCTTAATAACCTTGCTGACCAATGCTTAATGCATGTTAGCCGGCATTGAAAGATGAGTCTTCGTATCCCATCAAGCTCCTTTTCCCTTGAGGACACTGCATCACAGAGGAAAGCCATCCACCCATGCCATCAGCTAGACGAGGCACTAACACTGTTCATATTTCAGCGTCACTGTGGATAAAGATTCAGAAGCTTTCTAATGATGGGTAACACAGCGCATTGGTTTATCTGACCAATTCTGAAGGTTTATGTAAGATCGCTGCTATTACTGGGTAAACGAAACAGATGCACACTGACAAAAAAAACACACCTGCAGTGTCTGAAAGAACATGACCAGCAGCTTTGGGATGACTCAAGGAAACAGGAAATTGAAATAAAGACAGACCCCACACGGTTTTCCAGTACAATGTCAAGCAGGTACACGATTTGACTGACACCTGATCAGCTGTCCTAGATTGGATCCAAGTAAACAAGGACAGCTTCATGCAGCCAAACTCAACAATTCAAAACTTGTAGTTTTGGCATGTACAGGCAATAACATTCTAGGTTCCGCTACAACAGGAGAGCACAAACACAATATCACTTAGCTGGAACATTAAACTATGCTGCAGGGTTTCATGCGCATGCCTTTCAGAGTCACTGTTTTATCTCAAGCATAGCTTAATCTGGAGGCCATGCAATCACTGCATTAAATGGCGCATATACCACAAAATGTAATATTTTTAAACCGGCCTACTAGCTTAAGAATGTACTACACAGACAGCAAAGGTTTTGCTTAAATAAATAGAAGTTTGTACAGAATCCAAACAATTTGCAATGCTGGTTGAAAATACAATAAAAAGTTAAAGGTTTTTCTGAATGTTCTTATGGCAGTCGCTTAAATCAATGCCTTAGTATCTGTGAAGACTACAAACGCAATGATGCGCATATCAAACAGTCTTTACATGTGTAAAAAAAGCAGTAGCGACAGGACACGAGGAGCACAGTGCTTTCTTTAAGAAATGTTCAAGTATATGTTGTATTCAAACTGCCATACATTAATACAGCTGCATTTTGTTAAAACAATTGGGCTGCCTCATCTTTTGTCCCAAGGAAGAGATCTTATGTACAAAAACGCTTGAAACTCTAAACAGCAAATACATTTGTGTTTCCATTTCTGATTTGCATGTTTGATTAGCACTTCAGGGAAATCATAATTCAGTAACACATGCAGTTTCATGGTACCTCACTAGGCTATCCGCATAAAAACGCTGTTCCACTGGGACTGGCACAGACCCACAACTTCCATCAATGCGTTAGTAAAAGGATATCAGTTCAGCAGATATGACTGTAAATCGGGTTTTGTGACACAGACAGAATTCCACCTTAACCTGACTGTCTGAAAGGTCAAAATAACCTGGGTTTTACAGTGCACCATTTTTCAACTAAACATTACAGTACAGAATATACTGTTATAAATGCCTGTCATTAACTAATTAAGCAAGTTACCTGATTGCACAGAAACCGGCACACATTAAAAATAAATTGGAAGTGAAAATACTGTGTGCTTCTTAATTATGTCTTACTGTTGTCTCACTGTAAAGTACAGCACTTCTTTACATCAAATTGTTATTTTTTATTTTTATAAAATGTAGTGTGCCCAATCATTTTACTCCTGATTTTCTCCCCAATTTGGAATGTCCAATCATTTTTTCCCCCCCGTCACTGCAGCAAATCTCCACACAGCTTAAGAGATCCAAAGGTTTAGTGGGCGTCCTCTGATCCCACGACCGAGCTAGCTTCCGCTTCTACACCCAGGAACTCGAGAGCAGATGTCAGTGAGCTACCGGCCTCTGGAGGACAAAGGCCAGCTCTATAGGTGTCTGCTTTTGAGCTCACTGGTTGCCTGGCCAGCAGGGTTCGCTGTAGCACGATGAGGAGAAACAGTCCCTGCCGGTTTTGCTTCCCTAACCTACGGGAGCGCAAGAGCCAATGCGACGCTCCCTTTGGAATCTCCAGCGAAGACTGTCAACTCCTCACAGCCAGGACGTGAACCTGCGCTGCATGACTCACCCTGCACACCACGCGGCTGTGCTTTTACCATGTGAGCTACTTGAGGGGACCGTTTACTAAACCATGAAACATTTGGTACACAAACAGTCCTATACCTGATGCACCGATGGGAGACGTAGCAGGGGTCATGCTGTGAACGCTGAGCCCCAGGAAGTGGGATGGGCCAGGCGCAGCTGGTGAGGGGGCTGTGGGAGGTCCAGGAGGGTTCTCTCTCTGTGGAGAGGTGAGGGGAGTGCTGAGAGGGGTGGTGGGCTGAGAGGTCTGTCCGCCTGCGAGTCGGGCAAGGCGTCTTCTCCGGATCTGGAGGAAAGAAAAATAAACCAATATGGAAAGTTACTCTTGTGCAGCCTTGGATGACTGATTATTGTATATTTCAGGTAGTCAAGTCAAGATTTGGTTAACCCCAATTTACACCGCATAACAGGTACAGCAGATATAAAAAAGGGTTACATTGCAAAATGTGTTCATTGCTACTGATCCAGCTTATCTACATAAATCAGATTATATGTCCAATGCATTTCCTGGAAAGACTTTGAACTTTTCTAATGATGAACTCCAGAGAACATCAAGATACAGGAAGATTTGCTGTGGATCAAACCCCCATGCTGTGTACCTCTCACACAACTAGGGCGCTAGTAGAATTTACCAGGGTTGAACCACATCTAAGATAAATTGGTTAAGATAGAAAAAGCAAGGGCCCAACATGACATCCACCTCAATGAGGTCAAACAATGGAGTAGCAGAAAGGGAAGACAAGATGGTATTACCAGTGTTCTTCTGTTCATTTTGTATACTGTTTTTCAATAAAAAATGTAATTACAATGTAATTACATTTAAATGTAATTTAAAAAAAAAAATGGGGGGTTAAGCCACATACCACATTATGAATAATAAAAAATAGTTACTGTATGGATAACAAGCACAAGAGACTGTTCCTAAACCACATACCATAATGCCATCAGAATACTGAACTCATGACAATAGACTATCTCACTTGAAGTGACTCTTTGCTGACCCAGCTATTCCGAACATACTCTGCTGAAAACAAGTCTGTTTAAAGGGACCCCCCCCCCAATATTGCTATTCCAAAACTTAATAGGAAGTGAACGTAGCTATTATTATTATTATTATTTATTTCTTAGCAGACGCCCTTATCCAGGGCGACTTACAATTGTTACGTTATTTTTACATACAATTACCCATTTATACAGTTAGGTTTTTACTGGAGCAATCTAGGTAAAGTACCTTGCTCAAGGGTACAACAGCAGTGTCCCCCACTGGGGATTGAACCCACAACCCTCCGGTCAAGAGTCCAGAGCCCTAACCACTACTCCACACTGCTGCTATATAGCCAACATGAGAACTGGCCGAAAAAAAGGGGGGGGGGGGGGGTAAGTTGTTTACTCTCAGTGTAAAGTGTCACAGTGCAGTTTCATCATCAGCTCAGTATGGAGCAAGCAACACATGCGACGTAGGTTTACCAACAGCTAATAATTACTGTTATGGACCATGCTTGTTAGCTGAATAACCATACCATCTTTCATCTTTATCTTTCAGGTGATAATAGTTTGATAGGTGATAATCTACATTTTTTAATTATTTATTTTAAGTCAACAATTTACTTTTCTGATTTAAGTTTTTCTCTGACTATGTTCAACTTCACAGACTTATTTTCTTTCTTGCATCAGATTTACCTAAAGCAAGAAATGAAACGGCACCTGTCCTGTTTTTGTATTGTATGCCAGTGCGGTGAGCAGTGTTTGCCAATGTCTATTACTGATGTTATCACCTGACAGCAATGGAGCCGGGGAAACATAGCTTCTGATTTCCCAATTCTAAGCTAGCACTGGTGGACAACAACTCTGCTTAACTCAAGTGCTACAGTACCCACTCCCTCCCCCACTCCCGGGTGGCATCACTAATCTAGAACACTACATTTCCGTGGCTGAGGAATCTTGTCTTAATACAGCTCACACTTGATGTATGCAGTGTTTTTCTTTGATGCCAGCATGTTATGGTGGTCTCTGTCTATCTATTTTTCAGGGAAAAAATAAATACATTTGGAAGACAACATCAGCATCTATCAAGATTTAATTTTAAGATCAGACACTCTTAATGGTCACTATATTGATTTATGGGGCATGGTTTGTCAGATACTTCATACTGTATCTGGTCAATGTTTGAATTTGTTAAGCTTCTTATATTGGAGAGATTAAACATTTTACCAGGCTGACTAATAATACAATTCATTTCCCTAGATATGGTGTGGTTTACGACTAATATCAAATCTTCGCCTATATACTAAGAAACGTTATGGCAGGAAAACAACTGCATATAAAATAATAAAAGATGCAAATACTGTATCAATAGAACATGGCTATCAGGACGATTTGGTCAGAATAATGCATCACAGTTCTAAAGATTAAACAACCCTGTGTTGTAAAAATGAATTACTGATATAGAGGGACGCAAAAGAAAAAAGATTTAGCTACAAATTATGCAAGTATATCCCAGCTACATTCCTAATAGGGTCAATTGTAATCTTAAAAAAAAAAAAAAAAAAAATCTTATCCACAGTATCTGAGAATTAGATTCGATAAAAATAACTAGTACTGTATTAATCAGATTACATAAAATGCTTACTAACAAATACAAAAGGTTAGCTAAATAGCAAAAGTCAGAAATACTTACAAGCCAATGTTTTTAAATACCACACATTACAAACTTACAGCTGTAAAAGCTACCAGGATAACTGAAATCTAATTTTCACATTCACCTATTCTTATTTTGTAAGCATATGTATTAATAAGTACACATGAACAACAGGAATGGTGAAAATGTTCACATTTAACAACCAGTACTTCAAGAACTAGTGCAACTTCCTGATGGATGTCAGATTCACACTGTCTTCACAACTATTGTATATTGACAGCATTGAACAGGAATACCACTATTGATGTTTTTCATAATAGACTTCTTAACAAACTTAGTTTTAAAATAACTTAATATGAAATACTCTTACCCTTCTTTTACAGAACGGGTGAATAGCACCATGGTCCCATTAACGCTGGCACAAATGCTTATCAGCCAGTCTATTCAAATAGGGTATGGTGTGAACACCAGAATACGTTACATAATTTGGTTTGAATGCTCAATCAAAACAGTAACTTCTGTTGTCACATTAACTTCCAAATGAACGAGAAAGCTACAAGTACCAAGTATGAATGTATATTTTTGAGATAACCTACAGTAAAATGACTTGACAAGCAAAAACTGCATTTAAAGTTAGAACATTTAGAAAATTGTTGTTTTGTGAAAATGCGTATCGTGCATTTTAAGTATACTTTATAAATGATGTATGGTTTTAGGAAACGGTGATCGAGACAACTGTGCTATATATATATATATATATATATATATATATATATATATATATATATATATATATATAATATATATAACATTTATTTTTAAACGACGTACCGGTACGCATGACGTTAAAAAGATGACTGCAAAATGTGTAGCAGTAATTAACAGTTGGTGTGATTATATGTTTAAAAAAGAACTAATAAATATACTACTTTAGAAAGCCATAACCTATTTTCTAGCAGAAGAAATGCATCCAACCAAAATAAAACTCTAAACAGATAGCGAACGGACAAAGACCAAAAAAAAAAAAAAAGAAAAAACCAATTGAATAACAAGTTATATATTATTTGCGTGTTATAAGTTAATGATGGTCAAAGAACACTATGTGCACACATAAGAAGGGTAATAATGTGAGTATTCTATTTAAAAATAAAATAATAAAAGACAAATTCATCTTACCTCATCAGCACTCAGTTCTTCCATCTCTTTCCTTTTAATTTGTAATGTCACTCTGTCTCTTTAATTTAAATTGAACAAAAGTGCATAGTCTAAAGTCGATTAGATTTGAAATAGGGGCGATTGTTGTCTGTTTGTGTATAAAAAAAAGCAGTACATATAATTTAAAAACGGTTTTCTAATCGCTTTCTGTCAAGAACGAAACAAACACACAAAGTATTATTCATCAAAACAACAAGGCGGCCATTTTGGTTCAGAATCACGTGACCGGGGATTGGGGCGTCGATATCTGACAGGTGGTGAGAGCCAATCCGATGGCGACTTTAGTTTTGGGAGCGCAGCAACAGGGGCAGAGGGGTGGGGCTTATTCTGACGCTGCCCATGTCGTCCGTGCAGGGATGGGGTGCAAATCAAACGTTGTGCCCCCAGTAAAAAAAATTAAATTAAAAGCGGTAACAGGCTAGTACGGTACCTTTGAAAATACATACATACATAAATAAACATTTTACAGGTATACAATTCAGTTTCTACCACCTTGGGCCTTTCCAATAATAAAAAGAGCAATGTGATTTTGAAGGCTTTTATTGCATGGAATCTACTCATTGGGCTGAGGTATACTGCACGGTAAAGGAGAGTCCGCCCTTCGCTCAACCTTAAACTGATTGGCAGAATCCTTCTCACTCCTGCTGGTGACCGATGCTGAAGGCTGCAGGGGGCTTGATGTCCAATGGATCAGCAGGCTCTGTGTTGAATGTCTTCCAGGACACAGTGCTGTGTAGAGCAGTGTGAGTAAAGCAGCTGCATGCACTGTTTGATGAGCAAGCTCATTCTAAAGTGCTGTACCTTCAACTGGGATTGCATTGGTATTGGGTCTGTACTGCTGTTGCAACCCCAAGCCATTCAAACAAGGGAACGCTGTCTCTTTTAGTGCATTGGAACGCAAGGCAATAGGAGTTATAAACAGGTCGACATCTTGTTACAGGTGCAGGCCTAATGCACTTTGATTCAATGGATATTATTCTGTTGGGGGGTCATACAATGATTACATATAGATCGGTTCTGAATCTTAATGTAAAGATGCACATTTTAGTATTGAAAGCCGTAACGAGACAGCAGAGGGTATGATACTGCAAGGTAAACCTAAAACTGTATTGTTAAAGTGACAGGCAGTTGTATTCAAGGGAAACATACATATCTTTGACATTTATCCAACCCTTACATGAATACACCACAGCCTTCTGGACACAGTAACTACCTTGAGATATTTTAAAACGCTTCTCCACCAAAAAATTGTATTGTATACAGTACTTTCTGCATGTCAATTCCAGAAAGTTAATGTTTTGTTTTTTTTTACCTATAGTATACCTACCCACCTCTGCTTTCTCTTATCAAAGTGGCAACCACACTACATCATTAATTTGATCAGCCTATTAGATTCTGAGACCACTTTCCTGTAATTAATATATACTGTATAACTATTTATATTTCCTGCAAGACTAAAAAAAAAATTGCAGAACAGAAAAATCTACCGGGAGTCTTTATTCCAGGTTACCTCACACAATGATGGATGGGTAGAACACTTTTTTGCTGTTAAAAATAGCTAATTCCTGCAGGGCTATATTGCTGCAGAGTGAGCCAGCTGAAGAATGAGACAAGGAGGAATATAAGGTGCGCACAGCCGATATAAAAACCTTCCTTTTGCTCTCCGCTCTGCAGTGTGCCAAAGCAGAGGGAGGGAGGGGAGCTCCCCACAGACACCTGTGTTCCCCAGTCGTCCTTATAATTGCTAGTATTTATCTGTAACCTTAAACTCCAATCGGCATTCATGTGTGTCAACCAATGCATTCGTCTCTCTTATGACTAGCTGTGTTTGAAGTGTGCGCCATAGAAAAAGGCATCGTTTGATTGGTTGTTATGTACAGGGTAGGAGGTTCAATTGAAAGACCATGGGGTTTGCTTGTATTGTCAATAAGTCATCCCTGAATGAACCTATCCAGTTTCGTTTCCCTGTCACACAGGTCACCATATGGCCCTAGGTTCACAAAGACATGCGCCTCATCTCACTAGCATGTCACCCTGAATTGCAGCATTGTACTATAGAGTGTTCAGAATGTAAAGGAGGTATAAATGCAATGTGTAGCTATATGTTCTATCTATAAATGTGACTTTGTACTGAGTACTGGTGGTATCTTTATTAACACAGAAACAGTGCTATTTTATCAGCTGTACAATTGGCATTAACACTAAATGTACAGCCTGTGAGATGCCTAGCTCAGTCTAATCAGCTGGTTTCCATTAACCCTGCAGCATTTACACTTAAACATTTTGTGATGTGTCCCCGACTGCAACTGCCTGTTAGTGATAGGGGTAGCCTTGGGCGCTGTATAATTGAAGCAATCACTGCAAGGGATACTGACTGAGAAGCACAGGGGGCTGGACAAAAACACCTGCCATGATACTGTCAAGGGGTGTAGGGCTTGCCATGGGCAGCACAGCTGGTGTGGATATGTTACCACCTCTAAATCCCTTCAGGGAAGCTGGGGGTGTAAATATGCAGCAAAGACTGTTCCCAAGAATGGCCACCTGAAAAGCTGTTGTATTTTTCTCTGTGGTTCTCTAAGCTATTTCTTTTTTGAAAGCGACAGCACACTTTAGAATTTATGATCAACAACACACATCTGGAAATGACCTCTGTGTTATTCAGTCTGTATTGTACTGGCCACAGTTATGTAAAGACCTGTTTATACCCATATATTATTAGATACAATAAAAGGGGATTCTGTAACTAAGACTTTTGAGCATTGTGGGGGACTAGCTCTTTAAAATCCTGGTAGTGTGTTTTTGAGCTCCATCCATTGTACTGGGTTGAGAAGTTGCTTCTTTGTAAAGCCTGCTGTTGCTGTGCTGCCTGAGCTGCTTACCAATTGGTATTTCCTATTTTAACCAGCTTAGAAGAATCAAGGGAGAGTATAAACTAGAACGTGATCAAAAGGCGCCATCTAGTGGTCCAAGTTATGCATGGCACACCACTTTCTTTTTCTAATTTCAGTGTTAACATACTGAAACGTTGTGAAGCTGGTTCTCTTAAGCGAAACAAATTATATAACATAATACAATGTTTTTATAAAGTGTAAAAAAAAATGTAAAATGAACTGGTAACAGTACTTTTTATAGATTATGTTCTTAAACCAATTATCCTTAAATACATATTTGGCTGAGAAAATACTTCATTGGCGTTAGCAGAGAGCAGGTCTACAGCATGTTTCCTGTTGAATTCTATATTCTTTATAAACAACTGCAAAGCATTTAAAACAAAGAAAAAACAAAGTAACGATTTAAAACACAAGAAAAGTCCAACAAAATGTGTAAAATAACGTATATGCTATCCTTCTTGCCTGAACAATTAAAAAAAAATTTAGAACCAACATACAGATGGACTAATACATATTAATTACTTTTAAACCACTAGCCCCCCACAAGAAGCATTAATTAATCAGCCTTCTTATAGACTTGCTTGCAGACTTGATCCTCACAGGATAGTTCCTGGAAAAGAAAAAGCAATTATGTTAGTAACATTTATACAGATGGCAGGGATGGAAAAAAAGACTCCCATTGCATAGCAGTGTGATCCATTCCTGGTTTAATAGACACCTGAACTTTTTACCTATACACTGTGGCTAATCAAGCTTGTACTGAGACCTGGAATGGGTGAAACTGCTATGCAATAGGAGTCTTAATTTAATCCCAGACAAGGACAGGTTCCAATATACAGAACCCATATTCTTACTCTAGCAGGGTTTCCCCAATCCTGGTCCTGGGGACCCACTGCTGGTTTTCATTCCAACCGAGTTCTCAATTACTTAATGAAACCCTTAATTTAACTTATAATTTGCTTAATTGGCCTTTTTACTTGTTTTCAGCTCTTAAAACAGTTTCAAGTCAGTAACTTGAACTTTCCAACTGTTTGGGAGCTGAAAACAATTAAAAAGGTCCGATTAAACAAATGATCAGTTCAGTTAAGGTTCTAGTTAAGTAATTGAGAGCTCAGTTGGAATGAAAACCAGCAGTGGATCCCCAGGACCAGGATTGGGAAACCCTGATCTAAAAGAATGCCCTAACCAAGTTTCATGCCAATTGGATCAGCTGTGCTGCACACTTCCTGTCATCAGCCACAGATTCCCTAATTCAATGCACTCGTTTTTTTTCTTATGCATTTGGTAAAAGAAACCACACCAGAAACAGCTGGTCTCCCTCGATCCAGTGTATCCAGCCTCGGTTATTCTTCTCTCCCTTTTGCACGCAAACAAGTCTGTCATTATCCCACGTAACTAGCGTCTGCGGAGAGAAATTAAAAGGCATTTTTCACACAGAGTTTAAGCAACGTTCAGTTGGACTATGGCAGTGATTTACAGGAGGATTCAATTACAACAAAATCTTTCCCCTAACACACCTTGATGGAACGCACCAACACTGTGATCAATGCTTCTCTTTATACAAGCTTTTCTGTTGGCAGCGGCTGCCCTCTCTCACACTTAAAAACAGCCTCTTTATTGCACAGAACCAAGGCAGTATGGGTGTGGCTTCCATACCCCCCCAGTGTAATTTCCAAGTTGCTCAGATGGAGGAAGTGACATAACAAGCACCCATATGCACATCCGTTCTAGTGGCAGGTGGAAACCCAGCCCTCACCTTGCACTTGCGATTGTCCAGTCCTTTGGTTTCCTCGTTGAACTCCACCCCCACTGTGAACTCAGCGTTGTAATTCCGAAAGGAGCTCAGAGTCTGCACGTGGAAGAAATCCCCTTTCTGCTCAATCACCTTTTGGGGCTTCAGCATTTTAGCGATTTTTCGAGTAGCAAAATCAATGCCTGGAATTAAAGAAAAGAAACCAGGGCCAGAAATAAGCCTCCTATTCAGGGATGGAAAAAAGCAGTTTGAACCATTCCTGGTTTTACTATGTGTTTAATAAGACACACCTGAGCTTGTTACCTATACACTGTGCCTAATCAAGCTTGTAGTAAAACCTGGAATGGGTTAAATTGCTATGCAATAGGAGTCTTATTTCCACCCCTGCTCCTATTGCAGAAATAAATAATAATAATAATAATAATAA
Organism: Acipenser ruthenus; assembly: GCF_902713425.1. Taxonomy (NCBI): domain Eukaryota; kingdom Metazoa; phylum Chordata; class Actinopteri; order Acipenseriformes; family Acipenseridae; genus Acipenser; species Acipenser ruthenus. Next base: position 3,438,843 of record NC_081215.1, read on the forward strand.
TAATAATAATAATAATAATAATAATGCATAACAGTTCCACCCATTCCAGGGTTTACTGCATGCTTGATTAGCCACAGCGTAGTGGTAACAAGCTCAGGTGTGTATTGTAGCAAAACCAGGAATGGATCAAACTTCTAAGCAATGGATGTCTTATTTCTGTCCCTGGAAACTTAACTTTATAAATGGTATGCCTACCTAGGTCTTTATCCTCATAAAAGTCCTCCTGAGTTCAATACAAATTCAATGAGCTGTCAGGCAAAATGCAAACAAGCCTGCAGCTTCATTATAAATGACAAATGCGCTAAACAGATTTAATTTCACTTGTCATAATTGATAACATATTTGCTGTGTTATTCACATGATGTTTTCAATTCTTAACATAACATATTTCTAAACGGAATAGTTTGACAAATAAATAAGGAGGACACACACGAATTATCACTGGGTAACAGCTTCCAAATACAACTGCAGTGCTTTGTTTCAAATTCAAAAGATTTACAGTGTAACGTGAACTAGTCGGGTCTGGCTGAGGGTGAAAACTCTGACCTTGAATGAAAAACTCAGGCACCCGGACTCGCTGGGTAAGTCACGAGTTTCTGGTGCCGATATTTACCATGGTAATCTGTGCTTTAATTACTAGCGTGCTCAACTACACTTTTGCCATGGTATACCACAAAAAAAACTTTTATAAGGCAACTAAATGGAGATTGCGTCTCCTAACCTTGGACTCGCCAATTAACACAAGGTAATTTACCCAACACTCAACCGCTGCGCTTGTCTCGTTATACGAACAACCAAATGGTAATGATCCTATTAATCTAATCACACGATCTAGTCACATTATTACATATTCCTTCTAAATTAATAATCTCCAAATCAGTTGACTCCGAGTAAGGCAAGTTACAACCCAATCATATGACTGGACGTGCTTGTGATTATAATAACGAATGTACAAAGAGAACGAGGTCAGTGAGGATATTTAAATCGCCACATATAACGCGACTAAAAGGTCTGTGCTACATATTGCAACTGATTCCGTGGTAAATAAATAAATTAATTAATTAATTAATTAATAAATGTCCTAGTCCTACCTGACCTGCAGACATAATTAAAACTTCGTCCACACTTTGCACTCACCCAATGCTTGCATGTAACCTTCAAAGTTATCATTGCTAACCATATTCCAGGTACCGTTATAATCGGCAGGCATGTTAGAATTCAGTAGAGGACAGAAACACTCTTCAAAACGAACTGCCGAAATGTGTTAAAAGGAGAGTGCAGCTGAGGTTTCTTTCGTGTGCACTTGTATTTGTAGATTGGGGTAACCCTGCCCGGACAGGGGAGGAGTTGACTGGAGGTACTCCAATTTTATTTGCAGTTAGTCTGGATTTGTTAGATAGGTCACGTTCAGAATGTGGAGCAAATGTTAACTGATTTCAGTGTCCGATTTACGACTGGAACAGCGTTTCACAATCACAGTTGAGCAAGCTATGTATATAAAAGCTAGCCACAGACATTATAATATAGATGAAACTCCACTTAACTGCCAGAAACAGACTTTACCATGGGTCGGATTTACAAACCCATTTCTATGCAAAGTTTGCATTAAATAAATAATATATATATACTATAATAAATAGTGTCTAATAACTAATGTAGTGTTTTAAATTCATATCTTGAGTTGGTTTATGTGAACCACAAAACGCCATGGCACCTGTAATGAACACTATTTGCCGTTTGCTCTATAAAACTATGACGTAATTTAGAAAACACAATGGCACACAATTGAATTACCATTAGAAAGCACGATATGGTTTCGATATGGTTGATTGGCGTCATTGTAGGTGATAGTTGACATGCAACCGCCCCCTTTTTATTATTATTTGAAATTAACATCCTTTTCATAAACTATGGACACACATTAAAAACCAATGCCAAGTGTGTTAGATGTCAGTTGGCTTTCAGGGTAAGCACACAGTCACAGTGCAAGTAAAGTTCAGTTTGCAATTTAACCTTTACTGCTAATGAACTGTTTCAAAGCAAAGGAGGCAGGAGGTCAGCAGAAAGATTAAACACATGCAGTGTAACAGCAGTCTTTATATTTATCAACGTGTTCAAAGCCATTCTTCTTATTATACAGCACTTATCATATAGTCTGGAGCGGTTACCGTGTTTGGAACACATGCTATTACATTGAGAGCATTACATGAAGCTAAACCGTGGTCTGTTAAGGTGTGCGTAGAGCTCTATCGGAGTTAAAGTGCTTCGCTCAGCAATACTTGTTTCTGTCGCAATAGCATGGTTACCCGATAAAAGCGCATTGCTTCATTGAAGAGAGGAACACAGTAATTACTGGAAAGTTATCTTACTCCACATTATTCATTAAGGTACTGCTTTGTTTTAGTTACAAGATACACAGGGGCAAACTAAGCAGAGTGAGGATAAGGTGAACTGTGTTATACATAGAACGGGGAAAACACATACTGTTTTTTGTACTGTTTCAAAACAGTACAAGCAGGGGTGGTTTGCTGTAATGGCATCCAAATACGACATCAAAGGTTAGTAGTTATTTCATTTGAAATGCTGTAATTTGCTTTTGGTAGTGCTTTGTTATTTGAATAGCAAGTACAGGCAAACCACATGACAATAAAATCAAAATTCAGTATTAGTGCTGCGTTCTGCTATAGCAACACATCATCCCAATTCACCAGTCCTTGAGCCATTTACTGCCATTGTGTTATCTGGTGTTGCCCAATGCTTGCAGCATATGAGCCAGCACACAGAGAAGCAATCCAATTAGAACAGCAAACTGCTCCAAACGGAGCTGCAATTGAAAAATAATCGCTTGGACCTTTCAGGCAGAAATATTAATAGAATGACCAATCACTTTCAGCTACTTTTGGCTGTCACTTATTTATTACATCAAGGGTTGCCACGTCTGTGAGTTCAATCTGAGTCACTTATCCGCCCAGCAACAACTGGTTTTACTCTGAACCAGGTGAGAGTAGTGATTTGTTCTGAACACTGTAATCTCTTACATCTACAGAAATTTAAATATATAAAGAAACTTGTAGAATGCTTTGTAAAATCAATCATGTCAGAGAAATCAGTCATGATTTTATACTTTTTTTTTTTTTTTATTAAAAATACAAATCTAACATTTGAATCCAGTATTACCGAGAAAACACACTATGCAGCCCAAATTTTACTTGAACTGTAGGAATTGCTATTGCAATTTTTTTTTTTTTTTTTTTACCAAGTTCACAGTACGGGTTTAACCCTCAGTGTGACTGTGTAATCACAAACCAGCATGCAGATTTAAAGGGGCTTCATTTGTCACAAAAAGGAAAAGATAAATGTTTGTAGTGTATTTATTTTATACTTAGCACAAAGCTGCAAAGCTAGTGTCCTATCACTATGTTCAATATTACATTCAATATTTTGTGTTTATTTACTACTTATTTCCTTAACCCTTTTGTGTATTCTGTTATGAGAAAGTGTGGTCAGATTCTATTTGTGTACAGGTAGTTTTAGCTGCAATGAGTTAGGGAAATCTGTTTGTCACACAAACAGTTATCTTCCTGGCTCTACTTGCAGCAGTGGGAGGTTATACATGACAATTTAGCTCAAGAAACAAAACAAACATTTTTTAGAAAAGTCTCCCCCTGTTCTGAAGTAAGTAAAACCGGTATGACACCTGATCATTTTGAAAGGTTGGCGTGTTTCTGCAATGGTGCTAGTATAACATCAGCATTCTTTTCCTCGCTGTCTGGGCTGTACAGATTGTGACTCTGAATGTAGTCGAGCACAGGCTCTGGTAACAGGTACTTGACGCTCTGTGCTCTCCGCAGGGCGCGGCGGATCCTGGTGGCCGAGATGTCATTCGTTATCCACTCGTTCACCAGGTGAATGTTCTTCTTGTGTTTCCAGAGGAGATCAGACTGGTAAATGAACCTCTGAGCATCGCTCCCGGATCTAGTGACGCAGACCAGCCCGTACTTGCCCACGATCTCAGCAATGTCTTCCTCCTTCCACAGGTTCGGGGTGCCGAACGTCTCCAGGAGGTCTGCGCCGCACAGCAGCTTCAACTCAGGAACAGCTGGGAAAGATACAGGCTTAACTAAACAGCATGAAATGGGGATTTGTGGTTTTTTCCTTAACATTGCGTGATGACTGATTTTGGTTCAGTTTGGTATTCCATACTTCAAGGTCCTTCAAATTTGCACTTCTTGCAGTCACTATCAAACCTAGACCCACAGTTAGCAAAACACTTTTCTATTTGTTAAACTGTAACAAAACTACAAAGTTTTGGAAACTACCGCCCTACAGTCTGTATATATATTTGATGCATTTAAAATTACAAAGTGAGACAGTTTCAGCTATCATTTTTTGCTAAGATTACTGGATTTTTGTATTAAATGCTTTGTAACGTGTGTTTTCTTTTTAGAATTCGTATAAACTTAGCACTAGAGAAAATGATCGCTGAAGCGGTCTCACTGTGTAATTTTAAATGCATCAAATGTATATACAGACTATAGGGCAGATATATGACTCCATGTTTTCTAGTTATCACTAGTTTGACCTTTACAAATCAGACATCACATGGTGTATTCCACTGACTCATCTTGATACCAGTGTCACTGAAATCATTCAAAATGTAATCTTTTATGACTAACACCTCTAACAGAGCTAGTGTTTTTTTCTTTCTGTAACACACAAAACTTCAGGGTAGCTTTTTGTATTGATTTGAATGGACCCCCCACTGTTCATATCAACTGAATAGCCCCCCACATGTGCTGGGTCCCTTTCTCTATAGAACTGAATCCCTGAGCAGAATCTCTGTTGCTTCCTCTCACTGGCATCTACAGCAAGACCATGGCGTTTTGAAAGACTGGATGAACCAGCTTGATTATTGACATACTGCACTCTGTAACAGAGAGAAACAAGGTTGAACATATTGTTATATTTTTTACCAGTATTCAAGAGCTTCTCCGATACTCCGCCCTCGCTGGCCCTAAGCTTCCTCTTTTTGCCTTTCTTCACATGGTCAGCTTCATCTTTACACTGGCCAGACATCAGCAATTCTTCATGGTGATGCCTGCAAGGCATTGCATTCACGGATCAGCTAACCAGGGAATGGCATTAGGACACATGGCAGACAATCATTCTAAAAGGGGATGCATTCTTAATGTCCTTGTGAAGAAGGTCTTAGAAAAAGGACAAAATCCAATGCTATGACAATGGCAGCTCTGCTTGTCTATAGTTACCGAACAACTTTGGCTGTCTCCACCCATTCCTCTTGCTCGCTCTCCCATGGGTCCACCTTCACCCAATTAGAACTCTCTGAGGCCAGCACTGCCATGGCAACACGGTGATACGCCTCAATCAGGCCTTTCTTCTGGTAGCCATCGCCCACTGGGGAGATGATACCTTTGACAACTTTGTATTTTCCTGAAACAAAAAATAAACACATTTACATATCTACAAAAGTTTTGCATCACCTAGAATTTTAAGATTGAGACATCAAGAGAATTTAGATTTTTATTTAACATCATGTAATCAAAGAAACTGTAAAATTATATTGCTAAAGTCTACTGGAAGCCATAATAGTAGTACAGTATTTCAAAATTTGTTCAATTTGTCAGTTTTTCGTTAAGTATATGGAAAACTACAAAGCGGTACGCAATTCAATATGTTAACGTAACATTATTCAGCAGGTTTCATTTGACTTTATGAAGCAAAATTAGTTAATTCTATAGGGTGATGCTAAACTTTTGGCCATAGCTGTACATATGTCCAGTCCCAAGCAGTTGGGATTAGTGAGCTTCTACTGTACTGGGAAATGCCTGTGTTGATGTCTTTGTTACACAGTACTGAGCATGTGTGGCTCCATTGAAATTGCAGGATGTACACACTGAAATCTCATACACTACATATTATTATTATTATTATTTATTTCTTAGCAGACGCCCTTATCCAGGGCGACTTACAATCATAAGCAAATACATTTCAAGTGTTACAATACAAGTAATACAATAAGAGCAAGAAATACTATAACTTTTGTTCAAGCAAAGTACAAGTGTGACAAACCACAATTCAATAATTCAGCAGATAATAGTGATAGTTACATCAGGATATGATTAAATAGTGATAGTTACATCAGGATATGATTAAATACAAAGTACTACAGGTTAAACACTTGGCAGATTACAGTATTCTGAAGTACAGGATTAAATGCAGTAAAATAGGGGGCAGATAAGATAAAATAAAGCACATTTACATGAAGGGTGATAGTGTCCCAGGATACAAACAGAGGAGTTCTACAGGTGCTCTTTGAAGAGGTGAGTCTTAAGGAGGCGCCGGAATGTGGTCAGGGACTGGGCAGTCCTGACATCTGTAGGAAGGTCATTCCACCACTGCGGAGCAAGGGTGGAGAAGGAGCGGGCTCTGGAGGCAGGGGAGCGTAGCGGAGGTAGAGCTAGTCTTCTAGTGCAGGCGGAGCGGAGAGGTCGAGTGGGGGTGTAGGGAGAGATGAGGGTCTGGAGGTAGCTGGGTGCAGTCTGGTCAAGGCATCTGTAGGCTAGTACAAGAGTCTTGAACTGGATGCGAGCGGTGATCGGGTGCCAGTGGAGCGAGCGGAGTAGTGGAGTAGCGTGGGCGAAGCGAGGCAGAGAGAACACCAGGCGGGCAGCAGAGTTCTGGATGAATATACATACTGAAATCTCATACACTACACAGTGAAATCTCATGTGTAGTGTATGCGATTTCATTATATAGTGTAAGCGGTTTCAAGATTTCCCTATGTCGTGTATTAGATTTCAGTGTGTCGTGTATGAGGTGTCTGTTTGAATTATGTCCCTAACGGTGCCTTACACATTTTTTGTGTGTTATAATTAGGGCTTCACATTTTCAGAGTTTTACACAGACTTTTCTACCCTACTTTAAAAATGCAATTGATACCTGTTAACCATTCGTGTATCTCAATCATAACTGAGAAACGCGTGCGTTGTAAAATTGATTTCATTGACATTTATTTTTCCTGTGAAACAACTAATAAATGGGCTTTTAAATCGTAAGTCTTACTTTTTCATTCAAAAGCAGAAACAACTCACCTTTATTCATCTAAATACAGTTAGGTAAACCCGTACATTAAATCAATTATACTACTGTATAAATACCGTTCTCAGTTGTGATTGTGATATGCGAATGGCTTAAAATGTACCAACTGTATTCTTAAAGGAGAGTAGAAAAGTCAGGGTAAAACACCGAAAATCAGAAGTCCTAGTTACAATTCTTGTTGGAAGGTAGGGTGTGTGTGTAATATATATATATATATATATATATAATATATATATATATATATATATTTTATTCGAGAACTCATACAATACATCATCAGATCATCGAGTGAATCCTACCAGTTTCATGCAGGTGATCTCGGGCCAGTTCAAACAGTCTCATGTGCATGTTAGTAATGGGATTGAAGGAACCGCAAGCCAGGAGCACCACTTCCGTTCTAGTGTCCGCCTCCATGTCGCATTAGATCCAAACTTTCTGCTCTAGGATGCAAACGCAAAACTGAAAGAGAACGAGAGAAAGAAAATAGAAACGTGTTATAGAAAAAACACTCGCTGGACCTGAATACTTATGTTTGACTACATGCCTATCATTACACTGAGAATGAATTGCGCAAAGTGTATTCAATGACAATAAGGTACAATTTACTCAACACAAGCAATTAAGGTTAACACAAACCAGTGAACTACAGTACAGAACAGTGGAATAACACATTTCTACAAGATACAAAGTTTTTATACAAAGCATGACGGCTTGATCAAAACTCACCGATTTATTATTTGCTTTCTCTTTACATTACTCTAAAGCCCCTTTCACAATGGCACGCCTGCTCCGGTTACACAACCCGCGTTGTGTAAAACCACGTCCTCTGTAGGCAGCGACCCACCTACCTCAGGATTGGGTGGAGCGAGACATGAACTTAGAATATCATAGAAAGCTATTTCTTGATGAAGCTGATGAGACACCAAATGCGGGAAATGCAAACCAACTAGAATACAACACGCCTAAATAAATCACATTTTACATTCGAATTGAGAATGACCGAGGGCCAACGGTGCTTTACAAAAATAAAACATTTAAATCGAACAAAAACTAAAAAAACAATGTGAATGCTTTTGCGAGAGAAGACGAAACCACGGTAAAACTGAAAATACATTTCTACTAGGTGAACGTTTAGGTACGGTGCAGCTTTAAAATCACTAAACCAACCCCCACATTAACCACTTTCGAGCTCCGCCCAAAACAGGAAACACAATAACATGTTTTTTTTCTCTCTTTTTTGAACGTTGGACTGACTTTCTAGAAGGAAAACTGTCTATTGCATTCTGGTAGTCCCGGGTGGTAAAAAAACAAAAAAAAAACTCCAAGAAATAAAACAGAGGCAAAGGATTCAAATATGTTTAGATTCTTCGCTCAGTCTATCGCTGTGTTTCTCTTAGTTTTTGTTATTTTAACAAACTGGGTAGTGGTAAAAAGTGCGGAAGCTGTAAACGGAGCTTACAGGAGAATTTGTAAATAATGTTAAAAACATTATTTCAAAAACGCAGTTTGGGACATTATGTTGAGCGTGTAGGTGTATTGTACAGTATGTGGTCAAATAGGCTTACTGTAGTGTAGTACGTTTTATCGTGATTTATTGTGTATGGAATTATCTAGAAGTTACGATAACTCGAATTGTGATTGAAAACTCTAATGTTTTTATAGTGTTATAACGTGTATTGAAAAGGAAACCTGTTTTTGTTTACATCTACTACAGTGGTTAAAAAAACATTTTGATAACATTTTCCAGTGTTGTTTTATATTATAATTCTAGTGCGTCATCTTTCAGCTAACAGAGACAAGGTATTGTATTTAAATATAAGTGTCCTTATTTAAATAAGATGCAACGACGAAGCTAGAAACAGACTTGGACTACATATTTATTTTGAGAAACAGTATTTATTTTATGTTGTGGATACTGAAAACCCTTAGACCACCCACAGGACATATTAATTGGTGATATTCAGCGTGCAGGTAAGAACACATTCTATGTATACTACAGTAAACATTGTCCTTTAAAACATTATTTTGGTTGATGTATTTGTGTCAAGTGGCATCGATATAAGGGGTACTGGCGATTGATGTTTTAAGGGGCACGGTTAAAAACCGTATTGTCCATATTGTTTCAGAACAAAAAACAATAATGTACGTTTGGGTACAGTGTTTTTTGTGGAGGATGGGTAACCTGGCCACAGACCTCAGACTGATACAGCTGCGATCCATTCAGGCATGCAGTCGGTGATGCTAATTCAAGCAGCCTGTCAAGTTTAATCTGAGTGTTGCTCTTTGCATGCATGCAAGCCGCATCGGATATATGCACGTACACCAGCTCAATGCATGCTTTCACTACTCCTGAAAGTCCGTGCACCCGTTTGTTTTGCTTATCAGAAGTATCGCTAATGCAAGCAACATGTTCCATTACTGCCTTGCGCACACTGCTTATCATTTGAGCAGACGGCTACCAAGACACGGTAGGCTGAAATTGTAAGTGTACTGACAAATTACTTTGGCGTTGTGCCGTTTTTGAATAAAATACACGTGAATCAAAGGGGCAGTGCTCTTTTTCTTAGCCTCTCTGTAATTCATATAGTAGGAGAACCTTTACAAATCGGATGTTAACGGGTGATTGCACAATCCTATTTGTAACATCGCACGGTACATAATTCCCTTTAACACAGCGTGTGTGGTATTACAGTAAGTTATTACCAACCACAGAGGCACTTTTCTTTAACTTGTATTTTCTGTGTTTGTTTTTTGCAGTCAAGTCATTGTTGTTCTTTTTGTGACAGTCATTCTTGTTCCTCAACTTTACGTCCTATTAAGGTAAGCAAAGGTGAACCCTGTTAAGCGTTTCGACATTAAATAAAACCCTATGAACAAACTACTTTGTGTTAAATTAAATTTGTGTTTTTTTTGTGTTCAATTCAAGGCCAAAATCTGCTCGATTCTGCCAGCAACCTCTTCTTAATAACCTGACATGCTTCATCGTCTTCACTTTCATCACAACAGGTACATATTAACGATGTCTATAAAGTTTGCAAGGCTGCACTTGTTAACTGAAGTCCCTTATGGTGGGCTAAAGTATGCTTGGCTAAGCAGAGTCGTTTAACGCAGTTTAAAGAAACCAGGCTTTTGAATGCAATTGTAGGCTGATGCTAATGTTGTTCATTTAGGATTCACAATGGTCCTAACCCTGGTAGACCCGGTTCCTCAGGAGGTGAAGGCAGGATTTCATGTATATGGAGTGGCTTCCTTCGCTGTAGGACTGTGCACGACTGTACTCACTGCCAGGGCACCTCAGTGTGTAAGTGGGATTAATGCTTTACAGCGACAGTAAATATTTTTTCAAGTACAGTGTAGGCTTGTCCTGTACACTAGTATATCATTCTCTTTAAGGTATGACATACTTGTGTATTTATTGAAACATTGTATTGCATGGTTTTATATATATATATATATATATATATATATATATATCAGAATTTCACTTGTAATAAAATTTAAAGTGGCAGACAGTTTTTACATCAGTATTTGCATTCTGTCTAGTTCTGTATATTGGTGCTGGCTTATTAAAATCCTCAAAGATAATTGTTTTTTTTTTTTTTTTAGGCAAAAACCACTCCTGAATTGTACTACCTATCTTTAGTGCTGTCAATATGCTGTATGTTATCTACAGGTATGTTTTTGTTTATTTATTATTTATTTTCAATTAGTCTACTTGGATTTAATAATGTTCTTAATGTGGCAGTTTAATACAGCCATAAGTGTATTTATCTTGGTTCAATAATAACAAAATACAAATATTAACATACTGTCACTTCACTACTTTCCTCTACAATATAGCTGATCCTTTTTTATTAGTGTAATTAATACAGCTAAATATAATGCCTTTTTTTTTTTTAAGGCGCACTGTAATTGCATTTTCATAGTTCAACCTAATACTGTATACTTTCCTTTAGCATTTTTCCTGATCATGGGGGCATGCTGGATTGCGAACAAGCTTTTCCCTGGACTGGTGCTCGATAAACGCTCTCAAACTGGTTTCTGCTACCAGCCAGTAAGCTGCTGCTCCTGCCTGTGGCACGTCTAAATCAAACACGAAGAGCCTCATAAATAATGTAAGCCATTTCTATGGCAACCCCAGCAACTGGAAATATCCACAGTGGAGCCAAGTGCCTGTACAAGCCACAGCAGAACTGATAAGAAAGACGTCTCTGTTTATTCATAGACTGTATCAGAGCCCCGGTTGATTAATTATTAAGAGATTCTGCACTATCGAGTCACTCATCTGTTTTTTCCCCCCCATCATTGCTTGAATATAAACTGCAGAGACAGTTTAAGGTCAGGTGCTTGAAAAAGCCTTGGCACTGATGGGGTTTTTTTTCTGCATTATCTTCTGTTACCGTAACAGGTTTTTGACCGTTTACAGAAATCTGGTCAGTGTCTTAACTGCAACCACAGAATGTGCCTAATTTGTAAATCCTTCCCAATTAAAGTGAACCCCCAGAAGGCCTTGTTTAGCAAAGCATGTAGGAGCATTACCTTGTCATGAAGCCTTGAGAGAGAGAGAGAGAGAGAGAGAGTTAGGTACTGTGCAGTAAATACAGGTAACCATTAATTGCTGTTATTTGCCTTTAAAATCAGATTGTTACTTGATTTTTTTAAAACAGTGTTTTCACAAATAGTGTTGTTTTCTGTGCTAACATTTTCAGGCTAAATGATAAAGAATGAATCTGGGGTATGGTTGACTTTATCTTTAACCAAATGCTGCGGATTATCTTTTAATTTGGAGTCCAGTTACTCTTGTTCATTCACTGGACGATGAGGTTCATCAGTTTTAAATGATTTAAGTACGACATAAAAACTTAAGAGAAATGTTTACTTATTAATACAGTACGAAATGTGTGTAATATACATGTCAGTTTTGTTTTCTTAAATGTACCCAATTAATAGACATACCTGTTTCACTGATCACCAACAGAGACTGAGGGGTGCAAAATAAGTTTTTTTTTTTTTTTTAATACAATGTATTTCATCTATAACTTAAAAAAATTCATAAAGTCTAAATAAAACTGAACTTTTTAATCCAGTAGAGAAACAGTTATGAAAGCTGAAACACTTGACTAAATGACTGTGTCTTTGTACCTAAAATTGTTTTCCATTTTAATAAATGTATTTTACTGAATTTAGAGTGACTTTAAATATACCTGAATGGAGGGTGTGTGTATTGAACAAATGATTAAAAATCTATTCTGAATGGCATTACAGTTGAGAGAATCTATTTAAACAACAAGGATTTTCTGTACTGTAACTTAACAGAGTGATGTTAATATGAAGACCCCACTGGATTTTTTTTTTTTTTTTGCACTAATTTGAAAATTAGTTTAAATGTCCAATTTATTCTTCTAAAAATACATGTATATTTAAAATGTCCCTTTATAGTACATAAATCAGAGGCCAGAACTACTGGTGTCAAACTCCACGACTAAGATTCTGATTCGTTCAGCAACAAGGAATGCCCGCACAAAGTTCCATCATAGTTGGTTGAGAGGTTCTGGGGACAGCTAAAGTGTATGTGTGATATGACTACAGGGATAATTATAGAGCAAAGCTGTAGCCTAATTTAGGGAATTTTTCAGGGACCATCTGGGATTTACTAGCTGACAGAGAGCGGAACAAACATCCCTCTGATGTATTTGAAAACTGTGTTATAGCAACTATTTAATTGTGCAGAATGGAAATTGATTGTCACAGATTTAATATGGAGCACACTCAACTAAGAACAGCATCCATAAAAAAGGCAATACAAAATTATGCAAGTTTAATTCAAAACTCTAATTTCGCGACATACTGAGATCATGCTGTTAAATCACGACCTAAATATTGAATAAAATATTTATTTCACTTAAGAAATATAGAAAGAAAATACATTTCACTAATAAAAATTGTCCATGGATTTGACACAATCAAAATGCAATGAGCATGGCCATTTAAAAATAAATTGTTTGCCGTGTGAAACTAAAAACAAATCAAATACTGTATTAGCTGTCACAGGTCTGCTACATAAAGTATTATAACTATTTACAAGTTACAGTACTTTGAAATGTTTTTAGTTATTCGTTATAAAACACTATTTTCTGTTAAAGTATTGTAGTATCCACTATTTTTTTTTTTTTTTTTTTTGGCACCAACATTGTAACCCTTTTTGACAGGTCCATGCTACATTATTAATACAGTATGTAGATTTTCACTCCTGCCTCTTTCGTCAGTAGGGTTATTTATTGTCATATCGCCAAGGCAATACAATGTTGGCTGGAGTGCTAAAACACGCTTGAAGACTTGTGTGTATCCCTCTCGTTTTAGTCAAAATGTCTGAAAGCAAATGCACTTTGAAAAATAGGTTTAATGAGGTATATATCTCTGACCAATGAATGCAATACTAAATAAGTTGTGCACTTTTTGATATTATGCACGTCAACTACTTTATGTGGTATTTACATTACCTACTACGTTTTGATAGCACTGCAAATACTGTTGAAAACAGGTTAAAACCAAAGTGATGCGCGCCATGCTGGTGAAGTATCTGTATGGGGTATTTTATATTATTTGTATGTCTTTGAGTTAATTAAATTCAAATACAACAAACACAATTTTTAACCACATAATTTACATACTTACATGCACCTGCATCCCGTCTTCCATGGTAACCGCTGTTTCGCCGACCTCGGGGACGATATTGTCTGTTACACTCAGCAGGTCAAGAACCGCTCTGTGATTGGACAAGGGAGTCGGAAACTGGTGTATCTACACAGATTCCCCCTATCATGAGATTCCAATCAAAACACTGTGTTTGGACAAAGAAAGGTAAGAAACTAACATCCGAGTGAAACTTTTATTTAATATAAAGATGTCTGAGTACTGTGGGAAATTATTTATAAAAGGAATCCGAGATGGTGTCGTAGTCGAATCATTTAAATCCGTCTCCTTTTTTATTTTTTTTATCTATCTGTAATGTGACAGACAGACTGGTCGAAGGGCGTGTTCTCTTTGTAGCTAAAACTGACCGTCTGTGCAGTACAGCAACTTGAAATCATTACCGTAGTCTGGTTTTGAACTGGGGTGTAGGATCTTCATAAAAACAACTCGCAAACCCACCCACCCCTAATTTTAATACGACATTGATTCACTAACATTTTTAGCATGTTCGATCGCTTTATCCATCTGATTTGAATTCTGATTTGTTATAAATAGACCAGACACTGACTGTCTGTTATTGTGCTACAAGGTAGTGGTCTTTCTGTGAAAGTGGTAGAAGATGGCTTCACGAGGGAAGACCGAAACCAGCAAATTAAAACAAAACCTGGAAGAGCAACTGGACAGGCTAATGCAACAGCTTCAGGATCTAGATGAGTGCAGGTAAGTGTCCCAGTATATACCTGATAACATGTAGGGAGTACGGGGGTTTATTAGTAGCTGATTATGGATTTGTTGCCTTGAAAATAATTGTTGTAATTGGCTGTTGAAGGGTTATGGTGGGCTTTGAAAAAACTCCAGTTAAACCAGTATAAACTGGCATTAAGGGATAATTTAGGCCACTTGAAACTGGTTTTCTTTGTAATCTGTCTGCTTATAACATGAAACATTTGTCCTGTTGTATATGAGTTACTAAGCACCTCGCTGTCTTCTTGCAGTGTGAATGTAAACTAGCCTTAACCACTCCCTTCCTCATCTTACCGATTCAGTTGAGTGTTTCATCGTGTCCGCGAGTCATTATTTCCATGATCTGCAAGAGCGGCTTTTTTAATACATTGTTTGTCTATCTTCCTGGCATAGAGAGGAGCTCGACGCGGAGGAGTATGAGGAGACAAAAAAGGAAACCCTGGAGCAGCTGAATGAGTTCAGCGAGTCCCTGAACAAAATCATGTCGGGAGATATGACTTTAGTGGATGAACTCAGCGGAATGCAACTGGTAAGCAGAGCAGTTTCAAACAAAACAGTGAGCTAAGGATAGGGCTGCTTTGGTAGTTACAGAAAATGTGTTCCACAGAAGGATCCAGGGTTCATTTTGCTGGCGCTTTTATTCTGTTTACAGACTATTTGTGTTTTTAATACAGCTGATATTTATATTATCTACAGGGAATTAAACCCACCCTGTGCACTGTTCTGGTGATTCAGCGTGTTCCTATTGATAGACTCCATTCAGATGTTTTCATACAATAGGGTTGGACGCTAAATTATAGATTACTGCTAAAATGATCCAGAAAGTCAGCAGTGTGGAGTAGTGGTTAGGGCTCTGGACTCTTGACCGGAGGGTCGTGGGTTCAATCCCTGGTTGGGGACACTGCTGTTGTACCCTTGAGCAAGGTACTTTACCTAGATTGCTCCAGTAAAAACCCAACTGTATAAATGGGTAATTGTATGTAAAAATAATGTGTAAAAAATACTGTAATTGTATGTAAAAATAATGTGATATCTTGTAACAATTGTAAGTCGCCCTGGATAAGGGCGTCTGCTAAGAAATAAATAATAATAATAATAATAATGATAATCGTATCATCATGACCAATTAAATGTAATTATAATTCATGTATGTTTTAATGCCCGGCATCTCTTTATAGACAAACCTATTGTCTACAGGAAAAGAAAGTTACTAAACGTCTCGGTAGCAGTGGCAATGATCCTCTTTCTGTGTGTCTTCAACTTAACAGGCAATCCAAGCAGCCATCAGTCAGGCATTCAAAACTCCAGAAGTAATCCGAATGTTTGCAAAGAAACAGCCTGGCCAGCTCAGGACAAGACTGGCGGAGGTGAGGGAGACTGCATATCCCTGTGTAATAATGAGCGTTTTCTCTGGTGCTGTGCGTAAGGTTAATATTAAATTGATTGATTTGTGTCTGCAGATGGACAGAGACGTTATGGTCGGGCAACTGCCTCGCAATGTTTACACCCTGCAGAAAGTGGAAATCCTAACAGCCTTGAGGAAACTGGGAGAAAAGGTCATTTTTATTGAAATCAAAGCATTTACTGTTTCATTGCATTCCTCCATTTATCAATATCCTAAACAATATGTTATAACCAAAACTGTGTAGCTGTGATAATCCAATTGACAGGTAATATAATCTAGCAGGGCACTGCTAAACAAACAGATAATTATGGATTTTAGTATTCACAGACATTATTATTATTATTATTATTACTGCCTACAAGATGTATATAAACAAACATTGATTTAATGTTATCTTCCACCTCCACCCTATTTTTTTTGGATTTAGCTCACACCAGAAGACGAATCATTTCTCTCTGCTAATGCTAGTGCCACACTAAGCCATTTTGAAAAAGTTTCTGGAGATCTTGGTAAGTAAAACTTATATATAGTACTATAATAGGGTTTGAAAAATAATTGTTTATTCTGATATCAAAAATGTGTTTAGTCTTTACTATATATGGTACTGAAAAATGATTCTTGATAAGCAGATTATCTGCATGTTTAAAAAGGATGAGTGCTACTGCTACTGAGATGTTCTGTCCGGTTCTCTTCTTGTAGACAATCGCTTTATCCATAAAGAGATGCTTTATAATACAAACAAGCGAAAAGCACAGAAGAAAAGTGTGTGAGAGAGAAACTTCACAATTAAGAGAGAGTTATGAGCCTGATCAGTAACAGAAAAAATTACTGTGTAACACCATTTTGAAAAGAAAAGTTTGACTTCAAGTAATGCAGGTCTTGCATAAACAACGTGATGGGTAAAGCCATGTTTTTTTTTTGTTTTTTTTTTAAATTTAGTCGTCGCCAATTATTTTTACCCCGGTTTTCACCCCAATTTAGCATGCCCAATTATTATCTGTATCCCCGGCTCACCGCTCGCAACCCCCCCACCGACTCAGGAAACGGAGGCTGAAACACGCGTCCTCCGAAACGTGCTCCTTCCAAGCCGTCATTTTTCGCACTGCAGATCCACAGCAATGCTACCAGACCTATAGTGCCGGAGGACAACACAGATCTGGCGGCTCCGCTGCAGAGCCACAGGCGCCCTATCGGCCACAGGGGTCGCTGATGCGCGGTGAGCCGTGGATTCCCCTGCCGACCTAAGCCCTCCCTACCCGGGCAGCGCTCAGCCAATTGTGTGCCGCCCCCTAGGAACTCTCGGTCACGGTCAGCTGTGACATAGCCTGGATTCGAACCAGCGATCTCCAGGCTATAGGGCACATCCTGCGAGGAGCGCCTTTACTGGATGCGCCACTCGGGAGCCCCCGGGTAAAGCCATGTTTAATTTATTTATTCTTTGTACCAAACAGGATCTGGAGACAAAGTGCTTGCCCTGGCCAGTTCAGAAGTGGAAAAGGCGAAGAAGTAAAGCACTCCTTCTCACCCTGTCAAAGACTGTCAATTCTGTTTACTCTCTTGGCTGTGATCAGTCCATCTTGTATGATTTGTTGAAATTTAAGAATAAAGGAGCCTTCTGGCTTGTGGTCTGACGAAGTGTGGATTGTGGGAGACCAGCCTTTGTGTTGATGGAAGCCGTTTTAATCAGTACTACACAATTTGGTGCATCGTATATATAAATGTATATTTTGAATTTTCTAACACTGTTGCATGCCTTTTCTAGTCCAAACTTTTATAATGCTTTTTGTTATTAACTTTGTGCATTGTTTTAGTGAAAACACAATTTATTTCCATTTGAAAAAGTACAATTTCATACAAATTCAATACTATGCTTCCAGGTTTTTCCTTTTTTTATTTCTAATAATTATGGTTGCTTAAAGCTAAGTTTCAAAAACATTTGACCATGTTTTACTTCAGAATCTACGAAACTACTTAAAGATGTAGTTTATAACCTCCAATTGCTGCAAGTATAACAATAGCAGAATCGATTAGCATACAGCAAGTAGGGAGAAAGCGTGTGTCTTTACAGATCATAATAATTTAGATGGTGTAAACAAATGGACTATCAACAAGGTCTGTTTTCTTCCTGAAAATGTAGAGTGCCCACAGGGTCATGCTGTGGAAGACTGGGGGCAATAGACATTTTATAAGAACATAAGAAAGTTTACAAACGAGAGGAGGCCATTCGGCCCATCTTGCTCGTTTGGTTGTTAGTAGCTTATTGATCCCAGAATCTCATCAAGCAGCTTCTTGAAGGATCCCAGGGTGTCATTTAATGTACACTTGGAAAATGAACTGTCTTAATATCGTTCATTCTTAAAACCGAGGTATATTTTTAAAGAGTTTTCATTTTTTAATATGTTTTAAAGCATTGTTTTAAGTTTTTTTTTTTTTTTTTTGGACAAAACTGTATGTCTTCCACTTGTCTGTGTTTGTATTTTGGTGGATACAGTTAGCCTGTGCTCCACGTGTTTCCATAGGTTAAAAGTAGTAGCACATTTTGAATTCACAGTCACTTAAAAATTGCACTAAACTGTATTTCCATGTGAACACTTTTTAAACTTCTATGCAGTTTGTGACTGTACTAATCTTGTCCAAAACATGTAGACTTTTTGTGTATGATACAACATGTAATAATGAATGTATTGGGGTATAAAGAAGTCTGTTTTAACCTTTTTTTTTGTAATACCTGCTACTAAAATAATGACAGCACAAGCTGTTTTTGTTTGGTAAAATATTTGTACGTTTACATCATACAATGGACGTATTTCAATTGTAATAAATGGTGTTGTTAAACAAATTGTGTTTTTTCCCTTTAATATGCACCAGGAGGCGCTGATAATAATACAGTTAGTTTTACAGTGGAGCAGCAGTGTTCTTTTTTAAGTCTGCCTTTACCGTAGAGACATGCTGCCCAAACAGAAGCACCACAGTTCGTAAATACGAAGTATTTCGTATTAGATTAAGCAGCATTTAACATGTAGCTTAAAGGATCCTAGCAGTTGTCAAGCAGGTAGCTTTTTTTAGAATCTTCCCTGGAGTCACTGTTAAAATAACTCCCAACAATATGTGAATTCTACACCTTTATAGTTATTCTAAACGTATGTGTTGCATAAACATCAGCAGGAAAGCTTTAGGCTACAAACATCAGGTGGTTATGTGAGATAACTCCCCTGTTGTAAGATTAGCTGGAAAATAAAACCTCGGGCTGTTTTGATAAATGTTGCTTCTTTAAAGAGTATTGACGAAATTCAGAAAGATAAGGTTTTAAAAGCACTTCGGACTCCTATTCCCGCGGCGTAGCCCAGTGTCTTCCTCACCCCCGCTTTGCTCTGCTGTCAGGGTCTGTTGCATTATCATGTAAATGCCAGTTCTCTGCACATCTATAGACCACACAGCACTGGACGTGACCCATTTTGTGGCCGCCGCTTATGCAAACAATAGCGTGGGAAGCCAGGGCTATTCAAAACAGAGCTCGGTTTTGATTGACATTTCATCTTTCAGTGCAAAGACATTTCTGAAGCCATAAATCTGACTGGTCTTCTTTTCAATACAGTGGCTCTTCGGAGCTTTATACATCAGTCCCAGTACCAGTATTTGTTCATACTATTCTGAGACCATCGGTATGTCATAATATTAAAATGGGAGCAGGTGCTGATTAGAATAGAGTTAGCTTTCTTTCTTGCAGCTGTGTACTTTATTCAAAAAGGATATCAGATTCTGAAGAACTTAGTGTACCTGCTTTTGGAATTCCAATTGCTGTGGCTCCCATGTACTGACTCACAGCATACCCAGGATATCAGATACATACTAAAAAACAGTTCTGCAACATATGACACTGTTGACTGTTGACCAAAATGTGAAGCACAGCAAATAAAACTGCATTCAAAATGAAATATTAGTAGAGCTTTAACATACTGGGATGCTAGGTGGTAAAATGGAAACCAGACAGATTGTAGCAAACAAAATCATTCAAACTCTAACCTGCTGTGCACTGCCACTCATTATAAAGGCTTTAAAGGTGCAGTTTTGAAAGAAACACATACTTTCAGCCAGCAACATTCTTTAACCCAGAAGACACCCGAAAATGACCTAGGATGTGCAGGCATAACAGAGTTCCTGAGAGTGAGGCATGAGTGAGGTAAGATTTATCAAACGATTTTATTAGCTCTCTTAAAGCCTCATTTAGTACTGAGCTACTGTACTTGATTCTCGGAAACCTGGACCTTGTAGCATATTTGGTCACCCAGAGCAAATATGAATACAAATATGCCTACATAATGTTAAACATTCATTTGAGCTCTTTGCATATTTCACTGGCTTGTATTTTGATTGATATTATTCTGATCTTATTATGTATGCTGAGGTTGACTATTTGCAATAGCAAGGGAAAAGATCCCAAGATGTTACTAAGCAAGCATTATACTCCAATGTAGAAGCCAGTCTGTATGGAAATTGTACTCCCATTATTTTCCCAGCTCTTTTCAGTGACAATGATATTAGTGGAAGCTGCAGTGTAACCATCCATTAAATGGGTTCAGACATTCAATGCACACAGAGCCACGTCACCCGCAATGCAGCACAACAGTAATATTCTATAGTAAGACTCCATTACAGCTACATACACACTATGAACCAGTATTGCCACACTCAAACAGACTATGAACGTCACTTGCTATTGAAGCATGGAATAGGCACATGAGTATGTTCTATTGATTTTCATGAAGGGTTCTTGAGAAAGAAAGGTATTGCCTCTCATACTATACAGACTGACAAATGTTGTACACACTTGAAAGCCTGTTCCCATAAGTGCTCAGTGTAACAGCGGCTTGTATGCAGTGCTGTGTAGCTTTTCACTTCACAATACAGACTAACCTCATTAGAGAACTGCATGCTGGGTAATGGTAGCACACTCAAGTCTCTCTCTCCGCAACCTCTAATTATCTCCCAATTAGTATGATGTGTAGAGAGGGCCCCATACTGAGCACTGCTCTAATGGGAACAAGGGAGGCTGACATTTGTTCCTTGGAAATTGACAAGAGATATTCATGGCTAATTTTATACAGAGCATCACAGTAAATAAGCTACAGCAAAGCAGTGTCTCTGTGTGCCATTCTGGAGCACAGACAGCATTGCATTTCCACCCTTAGCATCCTTAAAGGAATTAGAGGCTGTACTCATTGAGGAATGGTCACATGTCTCTCTAGAACAGTTTACTAGAACACTCGTGAACAATTTATTTTCTTGTAGTTTCTTCTAAAGAATGAAACTGGATTTAGCTGACTGCTACACAGAAGTGGTGTAACTGGATACAGGGTTCAACCACATACATATAGGGACAGATACAAAAAAACTCTCTTCTAGTCTTTATATGAGGACGTATGCAAGACGCAAATGCATGATGACCTCATATGAGGATGCCATTTTTTCCCCATATACAGTAAAGCAATGGGGAAAAAAATTAAACATTTTCAGTGAAAAATGTATTTATCATTAGTACAAAACTACTTTATTGTCAGTTGTTATGAATATTTCATGCATGATAGGGTTAAAATCAACGTTCTTACCTCTTATTAGTATTAGAAACATTGTCACTGATCCTCTAATTATTGAATTGGGAAAACCTGGACTGATCTTCATTGTAAATGTGTGCTTCCTGTGTCAGATTCACTCACATGGTCCACTAGAGACATTGTACCGGGGGGGGGGGGGAACTGTTCAATTTCTATTTGTGAGGATGTGGTGTCTGAAAATGTTAAGAAATGTAGACACACTGACACCAACTTAAAGTACACATCACAAAAATGAAAACTATGGAATATAAGACTGGGTGAAAACAGTATGCTAGCTAACACATATGAAGCATAGTTTAGTTAATAAAATACCATCATATGAATAGCTGAATTAGCTGTATGGCTTATGAAGAGTTAGAAGATGTTGTTACTTTATTATGTATTTATTTTTCATTTATTAGGACGGGTGGTCTTGCACCTTTCTGCAAAGCCTCTCATCAGCTCTCCTACTACACTGCCCCCTCGCGGTAGACGGCCGCCACGCCCCGGCAGGAACTGATTCAATGTCTTTCAGCTCCAACCCGCTTTCGCCGACTGTCGGGATGTGACCCCGGAAACAGGACTCCTCATCAGCAACAATACACACCATTCAAATAAAAACACAGAGAAGACACATCTTAAACAGTAGTGGTAAGTGTCCAAAATATTATGCCTGTTGATTTATTTTTAAATACTCTTTTGAGGGGTTTACTGTAACGGGATCGACGTTTACAGAGGGATTTAAATGGGAAACGTTTGCACAGGATCCTTGCGGTACCTGGATATTGCCTGCATAGGAACTTCATTCAAGCCTAGGCTTTTGTCTGTCTGCAGCCTCCATCCGACTTCTTGTGTTTGGGATCCCGTTTCACCTCCTCCTTGTATTATCTGTACGAAAGTCAGAAGTCTTTCGCCTAACTGCGCTTTCTGGGTTTTTTTTAAATCGTGTTTTGTTTTTGCAGTTCGACGCTTTTAGTTTTTACACTGAAATTTGATTGAATTTTAACTAATTTGCGACGATACAGCATGCGATTGGGGTTTGTGTGAGATTCACACAGGAAGCTCCTAGTTTTTTTTTTGGATAAAATAATAAATTTTCCACATCATTTGACTCGGTTTTAATGCAAAGTTACGCTTACAAAGCACAACAACGCCGGGTAAAAATATAATAGAAAACAACAGCGTTGCTGTGATATTGTTTCCAGCCGCCCAAAAACTAACTTCGAAATCAAAGTTACTTAAACGAATCAAAGTTCATTGGTCTCTAGTTTGATAGTTGAATTGACGCACTATGGTTAACTGTAGCACATCGCCATGTAAACAGCTGGTCCGTGTCTATTCAGTTTGATGAATAAAAAAAAAATGCTTACGTAGTGTAATTTGCATCTTGCCAACAAAACTCGTCGATGTTATTCATAATATTACTGGTAATCGCACCAGTGTACTGGAGTTGTCATTATAAAGTGTTATGTTTGCGATAGTAACTGTAAAACAGACTGTCACGTGAACTGAATTAAGGGGTGGTCTTTAATAACAGAAGCAGTGCAAACTCCCCAAAATCTGGTCAACTTGCAATGGGCAGTTGGCCGGAAGCAAGCTTTTTTGTTTTAAAACTGGGAAAGTCTGTTCACACCCAGGCTACTGTCTGACCCATGCAACGGGGGCGGTGTGGGAGTTGCTGACTGACGCTTTATTCCCAGAACGAGTTGCTTCCTCTAAACCCAGCACATTCCTCTGGTTTACTGGTAACCCAAGTACCGCACACCAGCGATGGTACAGACTCAGCTGGCATGGGCCAGGTGCAGCGCCCAGCCACTGAACTGCTGAAATCTCTTCCGATAAACTGATACAGATGAAGACAGATCCTCAGCTGTTGTCAGCTGAAGAGGATGGGATAACATTTGTTCAGTCCACCGAATCAGTTACTGCTGAAAAGCAAGATCACATTCACTGCTGAAGCGTGAGCCGGGTATTGTGGTGCCAGCCACATGAGTGTTAAGTACTTGGCTGGTCAGCCCCTCACAATACTGTAGATGGTGAGACTCCAAAGCATGCTGGTATTACAGAACATTGAAGAAAATGCATTGCAAAGTAACTGTGGAGGTCAATGCAATTTCTTATAATGCAGAACACTGTCATGTATGTATGTAATGATTCTCTTTTGAAATGTAGTTAAACAGAAGTGATCCAGAAATCTCTTTCCCTACAGTATTGTTTTGCTAATATCTTGGAACAATATTTCATTTTAATGTTGAACACTGAAATAACAGGATATTTGTCCACAGACTGTAAAAATTGCATTGCCACAGTGCAAACTAAGCACTGCATCATTACTGTTTGAATTCACACTCGCCTGAAAACTGCTTTTGGTGTAACAAATCAAACTGGAATGTAAACGAGGTCTGCTTTATGATAAAATTGAGTGTCCTGAAAGCTGTACTTAAGCTAAGAAAATACGTCGTTTACATGAATAAAGAACTGCCTGCCGTGTTTTCAAAGCGTTTACTTCAGTCTTTCATTAACTCCTGGGAATTTTACACACGACTAAAACCAAACAATTAAGTTCTATATTTCAAGTCCTCTTAAGCACTCTCAAGGTGTTTTCTAGCTAATTCTAAGCGGAAAATAATATGGAGCATTCGTGCAGTACAATTGTTTTCATCATTTTAATACGTGCATGCTTTTTTAAAAAATAAATAAATAAAACATGCAAGGGCAATTATCCTTAAAGCATTTTACACAGTGCAGTACATGACCAGATTGCAAAGGGGTGGCTTGTTTGTACGAGTGCTATGACCAGGATTCTAGTGTTTCAGGGCTTTCTTTGTGTAGCCAAGAGCAGATCACTCTGGCTGTAGTTTCATAGGCACTGCTTCAGACATGCCAGAACTGAGTCAGTGTGCAAAGATAGCCAATGCAGTGCCTGTACCCTTATAACTTTCCTCACTGTAATTCATATACATCTGGGAAACTGGAGCTGAACATGATAATCTCTAAGTCCAACAAACTGCTGGATGGTGAAATAATGGGGTTGCCATAGCGCTTTCTGACTCAAAGCTATGATTATGATCCGGGAAACTTGAGCTGAATCTCTGAGTCCAGCATTGAGGTTCTGTTTCTTACACGGTATGACCTACTTAGCAGTCACACATTTTCAATCTAGTAAACCCCCTATTGTTTTCATGAACTGTGCCCTTTGTATAAGACAGTACATGCAACAAATGGACACAGCCATACGGATGCCCATGCAAATTTAGCAGCTTAACTGGGGAGAATCGCTTGCACAGTAGGAGCTCAATTTGTTGTCTGTCAGCCTTCTAAAGCCCTAGTCAAAAACATAAAGTAACATACATTCACGTAATCGTCTGGACAGTTGTCACTGACTCAGGAACAGGATTGACTTGTGTTTAGTGTTTATCCTTCTACTTTGTTGCTGTAGCACAGTCTGCATTCTGTATAAAACAAACAGACAAAAAACACACCATATGAAAAGAATATTATTACATCCAGTAATGTGTTCAAATTGAGCTCCACCATCGGATTCCAGTTTAAAGGATATGGTGGGTGTGATGCTTCTGTTTGAATGTATTTATTATTCGTCAGTGTTTATCAGTGCACCTGTGGTGTGTTGTTCAGCAATCACTCTGAACAGAATTACTTTCATATCTGAAAGTAGCAGTACTGCCACACCCTTTGTGTTTTAATTGTTTATCCTTGTTGCCAAAGACAAACTTGATTAGCCACGGCGTGTAGGTAACAAGCTCAGGCATGTCTTATTAAATGCCTAGTAAAACCAGGAATGGATCCAAACTGCTAAGTAATGGGAGTTTTATTTCCATCCCTGAAACTGCCCCAACTGACTCGACCATTCATATTGTAACCTCACGGAGTCCTGCGCAATCCCTGAATCGTAATGGGGTAGATTTTGCTTTGCAGGAAGCAGACAGAATGTTGACGTTGGAAACGCTCAATACATCTGTCTCGTATTGCTATCAATGCATCCATCTCGTATTGCTGTCAATGCATCCATCTCGTATTGCTGTCAATGCATCCATCTCGTACTGCTATCAATGCATCCATCTCGTATTGCTATCAATGCATCCATCTCGTACTGCTGTCAATTATTATTATTATTATTATTTATTTCTTAGCAGACGCCCTTATCCAGGGCGACTTACAATTGTTACAACATTATACATTATTATCACATTATACATTATTTCACATATCACATTATTTTTACATACAATTACCCATTTATACAGTTGGGTTATTACTGGAGCAATCTAGGTAAAGTACCTTGCTCAAGGGTACAACAGCAGTGTCCCCCACTGGGGATTGAACCCACAACCCTCCGGTCAAGAGTCCAGAGCCCTAACCACTACTCCACACTGCTGTACTTGCATCCATCTCGTATTGCTGTCAATGCATCCATCTCGTACTGCTGTCAATGCATCCATCTCGTATTGCTGTCAATGCATCCATCTCGTATTGCTATCAATGCATCCATCTCGTATTGCTGTCAATGCATCCATCTCGTATTGCTGTCAATGCATCCATTTCGTATTGCTGTCAATGCATCCATCTCGTATTGCTGTCAATGCATCCATCTCGTATTGCTGTCAATGCATCCATCTCGTATTGCTGTCAATGCATCCATCTCGTATTGCTGTCAATGCATCCATTTCGTATTGCTGTCAATGCATCCATCTCGTATTGCTGTCAATGCATCCATCTCGTACTGTTGTCAATGCATCCATCTCGTATTGCTGTCAATGCATCCATCTCGTATTGCTGTCAATGCATCCATCTCGTATTGCTGTCAATGCATCCATCTCGTATTGCTGTCAATGCATCCATCTCGTACTGCTGTCAATGCATCCATCTCGTACTGCTGTCAATGCATCCATCTCGTACTGCTGTCAATGCATCCATCTCGTACTGCTGTCAGTGCATCCATCTCGTACTGCTGTCAGTGCATCCATCTCGTATTGCTGTCAGTGCATCCATTTCGTATTGCTATCAGTGCATCCATTTCGTATTGCTATCAGTGCATCCATCTCGTATTGCTATCAGTGCATCCATCTCGTATTGCTGTCAGTGCATCCATCTCGTATTGCTGTCAATGCATTCATCTCGTATTGCTGTCAATGCATCCATCTCGTACTGCTGTCAATGCATCCATCTCGTACTGCTGTCAATGCATCCATCTCGTATTGATATCAATGCATCCATCTCGTACTGCTGTCAGTGCATCCATCTCGTATTGCTATCAGTGCATCCATTTCGTATTGCTATCAGTGCATCCATCTCATATTGCTATCAATGCATCCATCTCGTATTGCTGTCAATGCATCCATCTCGTATTGCTATTTTCTACCTTCCAGGATATTTGCTGCTAAAGGTGGAATTCCAATAAAACATTAAAGCAAGGATCTCAAGGGGCTTTCAGGGAGAGAGAGAGGAAGTAAAAAACAATTAAAGAAATAAGAAAAGCTCAGTGTCACTCAGTGAAAGCCTGCAGTTGAAGGGCTGGGTAACATCAGGGAAGCTAGAGGCAGCTGGGCCAAACAGCAGCCACATCCCTCTATTGTGTGGAGTCCCGTCAGCTACAGAAACAACAGGCTGTGCAGGGGAGAGGGCTGTAATCTTGGCATGCTTCCATTGTACTGCAGAGAAAGAGGAAGAGTCTTCTGCCCCCTGTAGCAGGTCAGTTGAAGCCTAACACTTGAAGCATGGGACATGGCATTTTTCTACCTATTATTTATTTCTTTCAGCAAGTGAAAGTGCTGTTGCGCCCAACCTTCCCTATAAATAGATAAGTTCTGGATGCTGCATCTCCCCCCCCCTCCCAGGGGGATTAAATCAAATGCAGGCGGCAGCTGCTGCTCGCTGAAGGTCACGAATCATTAAATTAGAAGGGAGGGGAGGAGGGGTTCCAGCGCGTGGGTTTTCTGGGCTGCTCTGGGGGTGCTGAGGAAGGGATTTTGCTTCGCCGGTTGCTGGCATTGAAATCCTCCTTCTAAATCAACAGGGCTTATAAACCTCCCTACCGACTATCTCACATCTGCACCCTGCAACTCCCCTCTCTGTGGAGACGCACCCTCCTAGGTTTAAAAAGTAATTGGGTGCTTTTTATTTGCACAGTGTAGGATAGACTTACTGTCTCGCTGAGTGCATCCGAGAGTATTATATATCTGGAATGAGATAAAGTAGTGTAAGAACATGGATACAGATATACATAGATAGAGAGATATATCTAAAAAAAGAGCCATTTATTAGCTATCGTTAAGTCTGTTTTTCCATTCTGATTTGGTTTTAAAATACATTTCTTGGTTCATGCATTTGTGAATTCCCATCCCATTTAGAAATCAGTGATTTAGTTCCAGGACCCGAAAAAAACAAATTTAAAAATCAAGAAATACAAAATGAAAGTCCCATCATCCGTTTGAGTTAACAAACGAGCTCCATTGTAGTCCCTATGCTTGTGTATTTGCCAGGGCAATTCCTGGATATTGAAGTAGATTTCTTCACCAAAGGAAAACGGTACAGCTAGCTTCTGTCTTTTGCGATGCAGAATGTATGCATTCCGAGTTTGTTTTGTGAGAGGTCCTGGGTTAGTGTCTCCTCTATTTGTAAAATGTGTTTTTCTGTGTTTTCGGTATGAAGCAGCTGGAGCCAGGGTCTGATTTCTGAAAGCTGTAATAAGGTTGCTGGCAGCAGGCTGACGTGGGGCTGTCGCAGGGGTCTCGTGGTTCTCAGAGTCTTGCTGCTGGGTTGGATCTTTGCTTATTGAGGAGTCCCACATTTCCATCCCCTTCGGTCATGATTTTTACATTTTGAATTTGTAGACATTTTAAAACGGTTTGTGTGAACTCTATGCCAAAACTTCTATGCATTATAAAATGGTTATATAGATAGGAAACTTAACATGGTGCAGTTATTCACACAGTGACTGAAGAGGATATACAGGACATTAACTAAGCCAAGTGTTTTCCACAGCCTGCAGTTTGTTTGGCCTAACATGTGCCTACACTGTGTGATGGCTAATCCTTGTCGAGTTTTACTAATAGAGAGATATGCAGTTATTTTGGGATAGTGGCAGTGTTGTGTGATGCACTGTTAAAAGCTATAAAACCACGCCTGTAGACGAGCCTGGCTGTTTTGTATAGTGGTTAAGACGCTCGCTTGCAGTGCGCGGGTTCGCCAGTTTGTGCCCAGCCTCCACCCTGTTACTCTGACACAGAACAAAATGACATCTAAAATCCCTTTTTATTTAACATTGCTGGCCAGCATAGATCCAGCTGGCTTGTGTTGTAAAGTAGTTTATTTGAATGTTCTCTCCCGCTGTAATGCTAGTGCGTTTGCAGCCTGGTCATTCATTTGGTAAGTGGTGGGCACTTTGCAATGAAAAGGGAGGTAACTACAGCTGAATAGGTTTTCAATTTCAGTGGGTTTCTAATTTGAGCCCATGGTTCATTATAAATTAATTATACCGTATGCGCTGACTTGGGTCTGGGGAAATTTGATTGCTAAATTGCAGTACATTACAAAGCATACAGTATCTTGCAGATCACAATTTTCCTTTCTCTTCACTCCTTCTACCAAAGAACTGTTTCTGACTGTGGGCTTTAATTACTTGCATTGCTACCATGAAGACCAAAGGCTTGTACAAAATCCATTAACTATAATCCTGTATATTAAACAGACTATTGTATAAGCTTAGAAAATCATGTGGATTATCCCAAATAGCAGAATCTGCTGAGTATCTTCATGCCTTAAAAAACAAGCATGGATTTCATCTTTCTTAAAGTACCTAGTTTCTCGTCTTAAAAGAAAGTCTTCCTACAAGGAATTGAACTCACAATAGCAATTCACATGTGCAGACTACGCTCCTTCAAGACAAGTGCAGCATGGAAAAAAGATCTAAGAATTCTCATTCCCTTTTTATCAATTCCAACACATTGATCAAGATTGCAATTAGCAATGTTCTGTTAAAATAAGCTTCTCACAGTGGCAACAGATTACTTCCATTGAAGTCACTGCTAGTCAATGAAATTGGCTTCAAATGAAAGCAGTTGAACAATCACAACAATGATGTCTCTAAAATCTAAATTCTAATTCCAATTCCTTCGAAGGGATTGGGAATTGATTTTAAAAAGGAATTGAAAAACAGGAATTGACCCTGACTCTGATGGCAGTACATATTAAATATGATTTGCAGGATTAATTTGATTTGCTCTATGTACAGCACTTATGATTTATAAGACTAAGATGTTATTTTATTCCAAAAAAAAAAAAAAAGCACAATGAATGAAAATGCTTATACTGCAGAAACCTTGATAAATGACTCATTTAGGTTCAGATACAGATTCTGGTTTTTGGAAGAATTGCTTTTGCCCTTTTGCCTCTCTACAGTATAAGAGCAGCCTGCAGTATTGGGTTGTTCTGTACTCTGAGCTGCAGCCTGCAGTATTGGGATGCTCTGTACTTGTCATAAAAGACCTCCTGCTTCTGGCATTTGCATAGTGGGAAGTGACTGCTTGCACCTTCATTCTAATTTAGATTGAAAGTGAGTCATTACTGAGAGTGAGGGAGGAACGAGGGCTGTGCACAAACTTGCATAAAACATTTATAGGCGCGTTTATATAGTTAACTGCTCCCAGTATTGTTCGGTGTGGGAGCTGGTTCTAAGTGAGTGTCCCACGGTCTGTTTCTCATTGCTGCTTCCTACAGCACTAAGCAATTCCAAATATACTGAAGTAGCACCTTAAACAAAAAAACATTTACTGACTGACATTTAAAAGCACTGCAATGCTATTGGTATTTCTTTAGCTGGATTGCTTTCAACCTTCACTCATCGCTACTGTGGATGAGTCTGTTTGTATTGGAATATAACACTGTCCTTGTAATTGCCTGGCTGCAAGTATTTGGGATTGTCTCCTGGTTTTATTTTGATCATTTTTAAATAGGAAACACGCACCCACAAACAGAAGGTCTCTTTCACATTTCCCACTACAGAAGGCAATGGATTAAATGTACTTCAATGTACAGAAGACTAACAGGTTGATGAGTCATGTGTTTGTTCCAGTATGCAGGGCACTTGTGTTTTCTGTGTGTGTGTGTGTGTGGAAATACTACTGTAGGGATGTCAGTATTTTAAACATTAATGCGCTTTCCAAGGTAAAACCTTGACAGTTTTTCTTGACCGTTTAACTAATGTTAATGATATGCATGTCAAATATAGAAATCAGCTTCAGTGTTTATACACGAAATCTTGAAGCATTAAAACTGTGTGTATTGTTTTCAGCATCGGGTGCCCTTATAAAGAGTATTCATTCCCATTGAGTGGAGTGGTTAATTCCTTCATTGTGTAAAAGTGCAGTTCTTGCCTGATTATTACTGCAGCAATTAAGGTAGTTCCTGTAGTGTATAGAATTAAACTGTTTGTTGATGGAATGCCTCAAAGCATACTCTATAATAAGCACTTCAGCACAAGGCTGTTCAGCTTGAAGGAGGCAGGGTAGCTTAATGATTCTGCAGAGTGGGACCCAGTCACTCTGCTTCCAAACTGAATATCAGTCATTGGCCTGATTTCTTGCAACACGAACATGCTTCCCCACCTTAATCAAACAGGTCACACATACCAAGATATTAATCTGGTAATACATTAAATATTAGTAACAGCAGATGATATAAGGTATCGCTTTTAGAAAAATCATTGAATCTCTTTAAAATAATTCAATCACCAGGTGGCACCATTCAAAGAATCAAGAGCATCAAAGACAAACCTGTGATGCCAAGGTCATATTAGCCACGCTGTTGTTAATACTGATACTTACTGTATAGTGTGCATTCAAATCATTTCTCCTCCATGCTTTCTGTGCATGGTTGCAACTAGCCTGGGTACCAGTGTGTGTGTGTATATATAAGCCAGTGTGGGTGGTAACCTATATGTTCCACCCCTGATACTGCAGTAGGTATTCTATCTAGATTGCATTTGATTAAGGCTCCAGTGCTGAAGTCTGAGTCTGTAGCTACAAAAGCTCTTTTCACAAAGGGAATTCAATGAAATCTGAGCCCTGGATTTCAAATCTGTTTCAGGTCAATTAACTCGAGCCAGTAATGTAGGAGAGAAGTGGATTCCAGTGTCCTGGAGTAATCCCAGTAGGTAGAGATGGTGTTTGTGTTCCTACAGTAACCTGCCTCATTGTTTCAGCTGCACAGAGGACCTTTGTTTACTCAGACACGTTCCCACTACAAAGTGTCACTGAGCCCTTCCTCGTCACTTTGGATGGAGACCTGATCTGAGAAAACAAAAGCATCATCTGTCAAAACTGACTTGATCATTTGACCTATTACATAGTCATGTTGCACTTTTAAAATATTCAGCATCTTAAAGCCCTTACTTATACACATTTTTTGTGTGACAATATCTGTTGATTTTTTCAAACTGATTGCGCAGTACAATAGATGGAAATAATACTCCCATTGCATACCAGTTTGAGCAGTGGCAGGTTTTATTAAGCTCTTAATTGGACACAGTTTATACCGTGGCAAATCAAGCTAGTATAAGACTTGGCAAGTCTCATTCCATTCCTGAGGCCGTTGTTTACAGATTGCATCATATATGGAGAAACAAACTGGCTTGCAAAAAATGTCTCCACGCCTCGTTGCACAGTACATGTCATGACTGGCTTGTGTTTTGAGGCTGTGCAGGTTATATAAAGCTCCGTCAGTAGAAGACAGCAGGAAGAGCCGTGGATTTGTCATCGTTCCTGTCCTTGCTGTTTCAGGGTAACAGGCACTGGGGTGATGAACAGCGACGCTGCCCCCGGGAAGACTCCCGAGGAGATGTACATCGAGCAGAAGGTGCGAGTCCTGCTCATGCTGAAGAAGATGGGATCCAACGTGAGTGTCTCTGTGCCTGGACAGCGCAGCTCTTTCATATGCAGAGCTTCAGTTTTCCGCTGTTTCATTTTGGAGTGCCCAGGGTACTGTAATGAAACGCTTGCCTTTTAGATATATCTACAGCTATGGCCAAAAGTTTTGCATCACCTAGGATTTTAGGATTGAGACATCATTTAAAAAGAACAAAACTTTATGAACATAATTTAGATCTTGTATTTAACATCATGTAGTCAAATAAACTACAAAATGATAGCACAAAAGGTTTCATTTGCCTTTATGAAGCAAAATTAGTTAATTCTATAGGGTGATGCATAACGTTTGGCCATGGCTGTATTTGTATTGAGCCGAAACTGGTTTGAGGCCACTTAACATAACTTGTGGTTTACTTCTGATCAGCTGCATTAAACACTGCCTGACTGTCTGTGCTGAGGCTGTTTTGGTCTATTGGCTATTTAAGATTATTCAGATTGATTCACCTGTGTGTCTCTAATCAGACGGCCACTGTTCAGTATATCTTAAAGAATCAACAGTAAACGATTATTTGTTACAGTATCTAAGGTAGTAACCGTGGATTTGAAACCAGTGCATACCTGATAGCAGTTGTCTGGATGTTTCCTCTGGTAGTTGACCCCAAGTGAAGAAGCCTTTCTGCGGAGCTACTCCGGAGTAGTTAACAGCCAGCTGAGTCAGCTTCCACAGCACCCCATCGACCAGGGTAAGCACTTCAGCACTCTCTTACCTCCAGGGTAAGCGCTTCAGCACTCTCCCATCTCCCCTGGTAAAAAACCGCACCACTTCTGCTCTTGCTTTCTTACTTGCTAACAAAGCTGCACAAAGCGATCGTTCTATTATTTAGATCACGCCTCTCCACAGCTGAGGGTCGTGAGTGTTGATTGAGGTCATTTACCATTCTAAGAGTGGCAGCTGTCACTCATAGTGGTAAATTATTATTATTATTATTATTTATTTCTTAGCAGACGCCCTTATCCAGGGCGACTTACAGTTGTTACAAGATATCACATTATACATTATTTCACATTATACAGATATCACATTATTTTTACATACAATTACCCATTTATACAGTTGGGTTTTTACTGGAGCAATCTAGGTAAAGTACCTTGCTCAAGGGTACAACAGCAGTGTCCCCCACTGGGGATTGAACCCACAACCCTCCGGTCAAGAGTCCAGAGCCCTAACCACTACTCCACACTGCTGCCCAGTCAACACCAGTGACCCTCACCTGATTTCTGTGGAACGATCAAGCCGAATAATCACGTGATCGGTTTGTGCAGCACTACTTGCTAACCGAAATGGTTAGGATCTGAATGGAAATGGAGGTTTTACAGTAGCACAGGTTTATAGCTGTACCGTTATAGCTGCAAACAGCGACCCACGTCCCACTTGAATATAGCTTTCAAATACAACTAACAACTAACAACATGCATGTGCATAGTATTAGTTATATAATATGGTATATGCATTGAGAAAACTATTAAAAAGCCAGAATAAAAAAATGTAGACTCTTCACAAATTCTTCAGCTAGAAAGGCCTGCAGTATTGGGATGTTCTGTACCCTGAGCTGCAGCCTGCATAGCTGCCAGCGTCTGCATCAATATTAATCTGGTTGCTACCATATGACGAAAATATGATAACAAGCCAAGCTTTAAGTTAGTCTACAGGGATATCCGTTCCTTTTGAAAATGGAAATACACCAAAAATGTAATCAGGTAGCCCAAGTTTGCATGAATATTGCTTTGAGGGTTTCCAAAATTCCAACAGCTTGCTGAGAGCTTTAGCTAGTTTGTCAAAGAATCTTTGGCACAGAGTGACAAGAACCAAAGCTGCATGTCCATTTAAAAATCTCTTGGCAAGTTATTGTATTGACAGATACAAAGTCAAAAAAGCCAAACAAACCCTTTGTAAGGCATTGTTTTGGTGCCATTTATTTTGTAAGTTATAGTAGGTGCTTTAATATTGAAATGAATGTCTGCATTGCCAAAATAAATCTAGTGATGGTATTTTCTCATGTACAGTAAGATCAAACCCGATAAGCATTTAATATTCCCACTTACCTGTTTACGCAATAAATGAGTGATCAAGCCAACCTTCTCAGCCCCAAGGCTGAACAGCATTATTACATTAGGAATCAGTTTGGGTGTGGGTTTTTGATTGCTGTTTTATTTTATATACAGCCAGATTCAGAATCATTATATCATTATCTCGATTAGGAGAAGATTACAAGACTGTAAACTTATGTCCTATTTTTTTTCTATGAAAAAAAAGTCAGGTTCAAAGGGTTCTTGTATTAATATCTTTGGTTTTATATTAATCTGTTACAGGGTATTTATTATTTTTTAATACAGGGATGGAAATAAGACTCCAGAGTCCAGGTTTTATTTCAAGCTTGATTAGCCACAGTGTTTAGGTAACCAGCACAGGTCTGTAGAAACCAGCCTGCTGAAAATAATCATAAATGTGTTACTTAGTGGAAGTCACCAGGGGGCGCTGTTTTCATAGAAATGATACGCAGAGCATTTGTTTATTTAGCAGACGCAGCTGTCACGCTGGGCCATGTGTGTCATTGCTGCTGCAGGAAGGTCATTGCTTGGATTAGCTTCTTTGATTGGGCAGATCTTATCAATAGTCTGCCAGATTTATTTTTCACTGTGAACAATTAATTTGAAATGCTTAATTATGCACTGAATCTTGGCAATCCAACCCTATGCAGCTTTCTTAGGGAAATGAACATAAATATTACGTTGTAAGCTTTGGAATTATGAACCCCAATTGCTCTGGGAATAGGGCAGTGAATGGGTTAATATTGAATGTTCATTGAATGTTCATTGTGTGGGGTACTGTAAGGCAGGATAACATTTCTGCAGCAAACAAGATTATCCTGCAGAAAGCAAGCCACAATAAGGCTTGCATTGTCTCAAACTGTCCCGAGATAATTCAACGTTACTTACAGCAGCTTAGTTCTATTTATTTAGAAATAAATGAGCAAGTTACTCAGTGCTTTACTTACAGCAGTTTCCATTCAGAACTGTACTTTATAAAAAATAAATGTGTATATATATTTTTTATTCCTTTTTTTTTTTTTTTTAGGGATAATTTCAGGGCTAAAGTAATCTGTTAAACCTGACAAGCTTAATTGTTTAAGCTATTCTTAATCTTGTGTAACAGCTTTCCGAGTCATTTTATAGATGTTATAGTATGACCAGTGTCTGAGTAGACAGGGAGTGTGTGCGTGTGACTCACAAGCCATTGCTTAAAACGAGCGCCTATGAAAACCACGGCTTTTCATAGGATTTCCTGGTTAGTCAGCAACACAGGACACATCTGGGCTTGATTACAAATGCAAACATCTTTATCCAAAAGAAGGCTATTGATGTATACGGATATCCAATTTCACCTTGTCTTCATATTTCATAATTAGTGCTTTGAGTCCGATGAGAGTTTTAACTGCCAGTTCTGCATTAACTGCTTCTATCATGAGATGAAAACAAATGGAGGGTTTTACAGGAACATCGAACAGCAGATTGCAAATCATGCCAGTATTCCGGTACCTGAGCTTGCATGTTATCCGATACAGTATAATAAATATATTAGAAATACATTTTTTGGAAGCTTATAGGTATGCAGTTCATTTTATACTTTCACCCTACCGGGAACAGGACAGTACTAGATTTGCAAACGTTATTAATGTAATCCTTTAGTTATGAAATAATGATTTAAACATGATCTCGCTAGCGTTATTGAGATTTCTAGAGACGCAATTAGACTGACACAGTGTTAATTTAATCTTTTTTTTTTTTTTTTTTTTTTTTTTAAAAGGCGGGGACCTGCATCAACTGATAACGAATGATCAGATAGGTAGCTTGGGGTTTTGCACTCACAAATCAGAAACTGCTGATCTTAAAACAGCTCAGTCGACAGAATGAGGTGCGATTTGCCACACATTTTCTTGCTTGCATTGCAATGCCTCCTGTCTATCAAGATTAATGATGACAAACTGGGGGAAATCTGCTTGATTTTAATGCAGATTTATTTTTGAAATTAGAAAAGTGTGCATCGTCTTTCTTAATGCTGCTGTACACACGGTAATCATGTGAGTGGAAAATCCTTCTACCTTCCCAACCTGATCCTTCAAACTCATTAGACCTTCTTGGCAGCAGAAGTCTCCCCCTTGGCTCTGTTCTTGACTTCTGTTTCTACATAATCTAGTCACAGATAAATGGACTCAAGATATTGTCTAAATGTGTGATTTATTGGGCATAGTGTTTTCACTTGCACTCTTAAGCCCGCCGCACGCAGCCCGACTCAAGCCATCCCGACTCCTCTCATCTGAGTTTGCACAGATTCTGTGATCAGTTGTGCTCAGTTTTGGTTTGATGTCACAATTGAGTTTTTCCCGACTGGGTGTCGCACACTGCTAAGACTGAATTAGACTGACAACTAGATCTTGGTGATTACTATGTATGCAAATGTAATTAACACTGCCCTGTACACATTTTTGCATTAACTTAGCCCAACATAGCGACCCTCATATTATGCATGGCATCGTATGCTGATTAGACAGCAGAGACAGCGCCGCGAGGCAACCAAAAAGAAGCGCTTAGCCTATTAATTTAGCTATTGACCATTTACACCGTGCCAACGTTTCAGACAGCGTTTGACTTTTGTATAGTTTGTCTACTACACTTTAGCCTGTGGTAAATAAAATCCAACCTGTTAATTCAGCGTGTGGATCTAGGGGCTTGTGATTTATGACCTATTGGAGATTACTTACATTTTAGCGCAACAAGAAAATATAGGCTGCCAGTAGATTTGATAATAAAAAGGTAAATTGATCATTTACCTTTGATTAGTAAACACCTAAAAAAAACTATTCAATTGTGCACATATTTGGTATTTTTGAAGTCGGAACACTCAATTCAAGACTAATGTATTTTTACCTGTGGAACTAAAGCTGTCAGGTTCACAGGTCCAAATACTAAGTCAAATCACAAGCCACGTCACTTTAACCTGCTTCACCATTGGTTGACACCCTTATGACTAATCGGTCTCAGTCAGTTTTGGTCTGCAACCGCCGCACACAGACAGACTGATCACATCTGAACGAAACTGCGACTGAAAAAGATGCTGCATTGGGGCACCTTAATGCAAGGTGCTGTTAGTGATACTGTGGTCCTCTTCTGTCGACCTCCAGAGCAGGAATCTCGTCCCCTTCAATGCACCGTGGGTATGCTGCACAAACATAACTGTATGTATCAAGCAGTGCCATCGCATTGGGTTGCAGAACAAAATGTGAGGCTCTAACTGGAGATTACAAGAACAAAGACATTCTTAACAGAATACAGAGCAGCCATTGTTTGCAGAGGCTCCCAGTATGAAACAGGATGCAGTGATGGAGTACAGTACTGATAATAATGTAGCCTGAATGCTGCTTTGTTTTTGTTCCTTAAAGTTACAATCACTGTAAAATTATTAGAGTGCAGACCTTGGACTCGACCTAGCTGAAAAGAAATTTGGGGCAGCCAACACCAGTGACCATGCTATGATAAGTCAAACACAGCTTGGAAGTCCGTCATCTGGATCCAGATTCTGTTTCATGCTTTGTGTTTTTCATTAGAAAACATTACCTGTCAGATATAGGACACGGCTTGCATAAGCAGCATGCTTGTTGAAAAGCCTATAAAGTCCTCATTTGCATTTGAGATATTTTTAATTGGCTGATTAGCATACCTGCAGATGTTAAATGAATTGCAATACATTTTTAATCTCAGCGGTAAGATGTTGGTGTGATCGGCATATTCCATATTAAACGGTAGGTTTAGTATTTTTTGTCTTTTAAAAGTGCTACATTGTGTACCCCTGTATATTTAAATGTTGTATGCATAAGATGGTTTCTGACTCCTCTAGTGAGGTATAGCTATTGATTAGTACTCATTGTAAAGGTGAGGGAAGGACAGCCTTTTCTGTTTCGAAATCAACAGAGTTATTTAATATCTGTCGATTTTTTTAAAATACTTCTTAAAGGGAGTAACAGCACACCCATACTGGGAATGTTTGTAATCAATCATCATAAGATGCTCTCCGTCACTTTTCATTTAGCATTTAAAATCCCCAAAGATTAACTTCTGCAGTAAAAGATAACTAAACATGTAATTGATTTTAAACCTCTTTCTGAATTCAACAGTCTTTCTGCTTTACATTTAACAGAGAATATGTTACCTGAAGTTTGTTTTGAAGAAATCTTTCACAGATTCCGTCTTTGTATCCTAGTTTGCAGTCACAAATTACATTCAGCTAGTTTTAATTGCTCACTTGCATACTGTGTATGTAATGCGTTGTGGGATAAATATGTTCTGCACATTAGAATGCCGTGCTAATATGTTAGTTTAACTATGCATATAAAGCCATCTTTTAAAAAGAATAAATGAACATCTTGGATCGTGAAAATTAGCTTTGGGAAGTGGAAAGAAATTGAACAAAGAAACATTATGCAAGAGTGTGTATTACATGATCTAATATCCCAATGTTCATGTAATACAGGCTAACTTCACTATAACGAACCCTTCTTATAACGAACACCTGTTTATAACGATCCCAACAGCAAGAACCGATTTTTTCAATGCAAATTAGCCCTATTAGAACGATCACGTACAGGATCGACCCGGATACAACGATCTCTGTACTGACTGACGCTGAACTTCTTCAGCGTCAAGTGTGTTAGTCTCTCAGTGAAAACAAACACCATGGTTGACTAATTCAAAGATGACCTATTGTTGTACGAATCATGCATGACGAATGCAATTGTTGCCTGTCCGTCATCTTCACACAAACTGCAACCAGGCAATGGGCGTGAGGAGCAATCTACGCTGGATAGTTTTTTCAAGAGAAAGGACACGTAATTACTGTATTCAGCATGTAAGTGTACATTCTTTCCTTTTTCTTTACTGTTTTCTTTTAAACATACCTGTAGCAGGGCAATTGTCCTGCACAGGGGGAAATTAGTGTTGGTCTAATTTATATGTGGAAACGGGTTTGTTTTGTGTGCTTTTTGGTGTTTTCGCCACCCTCCAGTTTGAACCCCGGTGCAGCTGATCTTGATCAGACAGTATAACTATCTTACTGAGTGAGAGGCAGCGGTTGAAGGGTTTCCATGGCGACGCTAATCACCGTAGCCCAATCATGTCTCCCATGGTTCGGAGCAGCAGCACGGCTAAGAAAGACGAGCAGCACCTCATTAACAAGGCAGGAGCGAAGCTGGCGTGGTAATTATCAGCTGATGGTGGGAGACGTTTCATTTTCACCTTCTTTCTTTTCTTTTAGACTTGCTTTTCTGCTGCCTGGTAATAATTCGCTTTCTACGTTCAGCCAACAAGTTTTGCTGTGTGGGTATTTTTTTATTTATTTTTTAGGTTTGTTTTTTCTCTTTCTCTCAGCCACGGCCTAAACAAGCTTCAAAGTGAATACTGATTAGACTATTAGACTCTCTGCAATGCCCCAGTCTGCTTGACACAAGTGCAGGACAGCCTCAGAATGCATATTGTATTTGCAAGTAAAAAAAATCATACAAAGCCCTGCAGGTGACCATAGTCATTCGGGGATTTGCATCGACTCAAGCTGAAAAAACATTTGTCTGGAAATGTATTTCACTGTCTGTGTCTGGAGGTGATTAAGCATTGCAGTTCTTGGGCTTATCTATTTGGGTAGGATTAAGTTAACTCATTTTTGCAAAATGCTTCTTATGGGTGCTGGATACTGTCTGGAGCGCACCTTAGAGGCATCAACATGTTCAAATCAAGGTATTACTGTACCTTGGATGCAGTGCTGCACAAAATGATTATTGGGATAAGCTCTCTAAAAGCTAGGGCCATTGGTGTTGACTGGGCTAATTTACCATTTCAGGTGAAACCTGATAGGGTCCTCCTTGGCTTACAAAGCGCACACCCGAATATCTGCATAAGAGGGTATTGAAGAAGGTAATCCCTTTTGCATTGAATTAAAGGAGCTCTTCAGTGCTTCTCTGCCATCTTTTCTCATGTGCAGAGTGATTGTCACACAAATCGATGTTCTCATTCTCAAGTTGTAAACAGCTCATCCCTTTGTTGGTTCTAGGTTAAAATGGCACACTGTTCATACACCTCACAGAGCATGTTTTCACTTTCAACACTTCATGTCCTGTTTTTTTACTTGGCTGAGCAAAGCGTACACCCCAGACATGCTCACCTCAAAGTGTAAGCTGCTGGTTTGGCAACGTCTCTAATCAAGCTTGCTGTTTATTTAAATGAATCAAATACAAGTGCAATCGACGTGTTGGAAATTAGTGCTTAATTATAACCAGCAAAGCAAAAAATGCAGAAGCAGTTTTTTTTAATACTGATCTGAGTTTTTACAGTGCGTTTTCCCCCATGTTACATGATCTGATGCCTCAACATTCTCCTCTATTGATCCCACATGGCATCTATGGATGAGATGTAAACCAAGCTCTCCTGGTGTAGTGAAGACTAGAGATATTGATCCAGGTTCTCCAGACATACAATACAATACATTCTTCCTAAGAGCTTCACTTTGTTCCCAAACACACACTCCCACAGAAACAGAGATGAAAGAACAAGGGACAGCCTTGTATTAACATTGTCTGCTGATAATCCGAAGGATACGTTGACTTCCGTCATTGCCTTGTGGAAGAGACTGATGCACGTTTTGAAAAGAAGCACTTATAGGTGACACTGGAAAAGTAATTTAACGATGGCAGGTTCGAAAGGTTAGTTTATTGTGCAGTACTAGTCGTACAGCCAGCCTCACTTTATCCCTGATGACCGAGCAGAAACTTGCTGTGTCATGTTCTTCAGTGTACACAGAGCTTTGATTACCCATGCCAGATTGGGATTTAAACCTGATCCCCATAGATCATGTATGTATGGTCCTTATCCTGGACCAACTGAGAACTTATGAAAATTTCTAAAAACCCTTTTCTTTCGCATCCTCATTGTTTTTCATTTACATCATTGGTGCTTTTGTTTTATTTATGTTACCAGGGAAGACCCAAGTGGCAATTAAGCCTCATTTAAAGAGGATCAGATTTAATAGAAAACAAGAGATGAATGCAGGAATAAAGCTGTTTTATAACAGGTCGGGAGATCCAGTGTATACAAACGTTGACGGATGCATCCAGACACGATAAGAAATCATCAAGGAAATGTATCTCTTTACTAATCCTCGCTAATGTGTCTGTAAACAGAGTGCTGTATGAAGATGGCAATAAATCTTGCTTGTTTGCCAGTTTTGCAGTAGACACATCAGTTTTTCTGTTGTCTACGATAGCTGTGCTCCCCTTTCAGTTGCTATATTTTAAAAATAAAACGTCAGACTCTGCATTTACTCCTTATTGGCTACACATCAGTACGTTCCAGTAACAAAACTTTCAACTAGAGCGAGAGGCGACTGAGTTTATAGACTGTGGTTTAGTTACCAAATTGTGGAATTAATCAATTTAAAAGTATGTGTTCCTGTATCTCATTTTAAAATGAATACACATCATGTTCTGACACTTAATATAAATAGCTGCCCCTGCTTCCAAGCTCATGATGGTGTGTGACTGTCAATCAGAAGATAGGCTCTGAATTGCGCTTCCCAAGTTGATCTCGCTCACCTAAAAAACTGGATTAAGCTTCAAACACTTAATTGCGTTTGGGCATTAGGAAGCAGCTCTGTGGACTTTGAGTACAAAGCATCAGGGGCCTGAACCATCAGTCAAATTGAATGAGAGATCTGTCCAGTACAGTAACACAGTTAACTGGGAGCTTTTGCATTTCGTCATTGCCAAATCGCTTTCTCAATGACTTCAGTGTAAAGCTGATGCCACTAGCTGCATGGATGGAAATAAGACTCCCATCGTATAACATTTTGATCCATTCCTGTTTTAATAAGACACACCTCAGCTTGTTACCTACACGCTGTGGCTAATCAAGCTCGTAGTAAACATGGAACTGCTATGCAATAGGAGTCTTATTTCCATCCCTGAGCTGCTTTAGAGGCTGTGTCACCAAGGTGCTAGCAGCCCTCACATCCTCCAGTTGAAATAGTTAAAATTGAGTTGTGGAAAACAGCGGGATAGTACAGTAGCAGTGCTTGAGCTGGTACAAGCGTTAAAGTAGAATCATTCTGGCAATAAGCAGATACTATGTTGTTTATTATCTCTGTTTGATAGCGTAGTCTTGTAATGTAGGAATCTGGGGGCCTTTTGTGTTTCAGGTTTTATGCAGAAGGCGTGTTTTTACCCAGACTA
Source organism: Acipenser ruthenus (assembly GCF_902713425.1). Taxonomy (NCBI): domain Eukaryota; kingdom Metazoa; phylum Chordata; class Actinopteri; order Acipenseriformes; family Acipenseridae; genus Acipenser; species Acipenser ruthenus. Next base: position 3,481,606 of record NC_081215.1, read on the forward strand.
ACAAGTAGAGGTGCTCTGATCTCTGTGAACCAGAGGTCTCGCATATGCTTGCTGTTAGGTGGGTGTAATCAGATTTGATAAAAGGCATATGTTGTTTTTTATATATTTAACTGAGCTAATTAGAATTGTGAATCTTTAATGAGAGAGATGTGTGAAGCAGCACTTCCATTTGTTTGTTTTTGTTTGGTACTAATTGTTTAGAAAGACGTTAGAAAATCACAAAAAAATAAGTGAGATGCTACAGTTAGCTAATCCTTAAAGATAAAGGGGCTGTAACGCTCATGTAAACTGTTAACATTTTAAAAACTTCTCGCTTTTAATTAGTATTAAAAAAAGTAATTGGGACATATATATTGAGACATATGGAAGCCGCAAATGCATGATAACCTCTATGAGGATGTCATTGTTTCCCTTACAAAGCAATGGGGAAAAAAATACAGATTTCTGTCAAACTATTTTTTTTTTTATCGAAAAATTGCATCTTGCAGCACATGGCCCAGGAAAAACTACATCATTGGACTTGCATGTCTATGTGTGAGAGGTGGTGTGATAGGAATGAAAGAAATAACACCTAATGCTGTAAGTGTCAAGTTTTATCAGCTAGTCATTCTACAGCAGCACGGACAGCCAGCTGAAAAGCTTTTTACAGCTCTGTAACGTGTAGCCTAATTTTAGATACAAAAATATGAAGAACTATGTATAAACAACCTTGGCATGTAGGAAAGGCAGGGGATGTTGAAAACCACAATGCACACAGCCTGCTCGTCCTGCTAGCCCATAGCCAAGTAGTGAGGAACAGACAACAAATAATTACTCCCGTTCAGTGCTGCCCTTTGACTTCACAACTGTGCTCTCGCCTCTGGGAGTCAGGAGTCTTTTAATAGATCTGCTCTGACTACCACAGAACTGAAAGAACTCTGCATGTGCGCAGTGTAGAAGCGAACGTGTCCATGGCTACAGTGTATAAGGAAGCTGTACAATTCAATGAAATGCCTAAAAGGAAAATGTTAACCCGATTTTCTGGGAAGACTTCAATTTGTGTGTTTTTTTTATTTCAGGATGTTTCTGAGAAAAAGCCTTTCTATGCTGCGGAATATAATTTTTCTGCGGTTTAGCCATGTTTAGCTTTTAGAGTTGCGACACGCAGGTTAATGCTGCAGGTGAAGACCCTTCATGACCATGCCCTGCCCTGCAGTAAGAGGGTCACGCTGGTGCTGATATTCTGTACTCGAAAGGAGGCTGGTAATTCTGTAAACCCAGTCCAGCCTATGTGATGCTGTACAGCGTATGTATCCTGGGGAGGTCTGCAAACACACGACTCGAGAGGAAAGGGCAGAGCTAAATACATTTATTCAGGAGAAATGTTTTAAAGAAATATCAGGGCTTGATTTAGAAAGGTTAAAAAAAATAGTCTTGTTTTTAAACTCTGTCACACCCCCATGTGGATTCCAGCAGAATCAAAAAGAAAACATTGTGTAAACTTAACAAAGATAGAAACCCTACCAGCTGCTGGTTCTAAGGGTTTAGCAGTCATCCAGTTGATGATGTAATCTGATTTGCAGCCGTTGCTAGGCGACACTGCTCAGTGTTCTGGCTGGGGGGATATTTAAGGCCCGAGCTGCTTGGAGAGAGGTTAATGTTGTGGAGTGCAGAAGAACACTCCAGTGGTTTTTCCTAAAGGTGGGGCAGGGGGCATATCAGAGAGACAGGCTGTTGAGTTCTAGTTAATTGGTTTAATTTATTCTAGTCGTCTTGACTCGTTGAATGTGACCTGGGCAGCGCTGTATATATCAGTGGCATGTATCTTGGGTATGCAAGTTTCTGTTCCTTATGAAATAGGGATTTAAAGTTTGAATATAAAGGTTTCTAATATTGTAAGACGATTGATATCCTCCGTAATTTTAAACACTCAATAATAATCTCTGAAGGAAAAAGTATACAAATCTAAGTCAAGGACTTTTGGAATATGTTTTTTCATACAAATCCAGAAAAGAAAGAGGTGCAGTACCTAAAGTAGGCTTTAAGAGCTTTCCTGGACGGCCCATGGGTGCATTGAAACCGATCACAGAGGTTAGGAACGCCCTCAAACATACCAGAAGGGCATGCTGCTTCTTGCAGCCCCGCTTCCCAGGAATCAACACCCTAGCGACATAAGCTCTTCTAACACTGCGGCTGTGGTGACGTGGCAGGGGAACAGGACATTGCAAATCTGGCTCGACTGTAGTGGTGACATCATATTGCCATGGCATCTGCTTCCATCTGCTACCCTACAGCTATCCTTTACTGCCTTGCAGTGCTGTGACTGGCTCTGGCAGACTCATCTATCATTTATCTCAATGAGCTAATCCTGGCACTGCTGGTAGAGTAGCAGCTACCAGCCACTAGTCATCCAGCCTGCAGTACATTCCAAACCTCCTGTGTTATGTTATACAGCCTAAGTTTAGTGCATTGCAGAGTTCACAGAGGCTTTGTGAGAATGGTCCCTCACTGTAGTTACATCATTTTGTCCATCTGGTGGTGCTGTTTGCTATGTTAACAAAATAAATAAATACATTGCATTTGCAACAGTTGAGCACCGGGAGGTACTGTGTACTCCAGAAGAGTACATGTTAATAGAAATGATGAGATGCAAGCGCACACCTGTCAGTTCTGAGAAATTGAATTTCCTGTACGTTCTCCTCTTCATCGTCATCCTCAGAACTTCGTCGCCTGGCTCGGATCGAGGTGGCCTGTCATATCTAGTTAATAGCGTGCCCTCTGCTGGGAAGAGCATGGAAGGTGGAAGTCCACATGAAAGGGATGCGCAGCCAAGATCTTAAACTGTACCCTCTTGATGCTGATTATTGTACCGTGGTTATTAGGTCGGCATGAAACCTTTATGGAAAAGTCCTCATTATTTGTGTTTGATGTTGAGCAGATTGCTAATTCGCCGTGTCTGTCTTTATCACGGTGCCATGTGGTGTACAGCTTGAAGAGGAAAGTGGCAGAAGGCACACCCTGGTGATCAATGTTTAATCAGGACAGTGTCCTACTTTTGCTTTTCCTGCTCCAGTTAAATTCATCAAGGTGTTCGGTTTCTATGATTATTGTCTGCTCTAGCTGGGGAGAAGTGTTTCTGTATGGGGACCCTGCTTGCAAACATTATGTAACGAAACTTGTTCGGAAAATGAATGGAATGGAAAGTATACAAGCTTGCACCTGATTCTCCTACTAATTTTGGTAATTGCACAGGAGACTACAAAGATCAGATCCTTATAATTGCACTCTCCATTAAATTCATAAACACATTCATATCTGTAAGATTGTATACATCAACAAGAGCATATCCCTACGATTTATGACTGATGTGAAAATAATGAATTTTGTATTTTATTAAACCTGTCTATATAATATTATTATTATTAATATTATTATTATTATTATTATTATTATTATTATTATTATTATTATTCCATTTGCGATTTCTTCTATAATCCCATAAACCAGAAATGCTACTGTGTACATATGCATTATAACAAATATTAATTTAACTTGATTTCCATTTAAACAGGGGTCTCGTTTTCTTTACTTTAACTCAATTTGCTAGATTACTGTAGAATTCACTTTGAGGTTCTTGCTACTGTATTCAGACTTATTTGAAATTATCTGACTGGTTATGGCAAATGCCTTTCTATAGAGTTTAAACCAATTGCATTCTTTTTTTGCTACATAAAACATAACTGACTGTGTGTCTTGAAGCGTTTTTAATAGACAGAGGTAGTTTCATTCTGTTTGGAGGAGAATTCCATACTTCATGCTTGGAAACATCAATTTAGATTTAGACTTTTCGGGTCAGGGGTTCAGGTCATGTAAACCTGTTCAGTGGAGAATGTCCTTGCTTGCAAAGCAATACATCAAGGAGCTGCCGTGAATCCAGGCTGATGGAGCAGGCGTCTTTCTTTCTGCTTCAGAGAAACCAAAACTGTGTGATTTTACAATAATTCTGTTTTTTGACAAAAGGTTTCTAGCAGTGTCTTGTGTATCTCTGCATTTACACACACCGTCATGAGGGGGATGGATAACAAAGTGCAAGTGTCACTGCATTTTCTGTAGCATTGCACATTAATATTGACGAATTTACACATTTGTGCCCCGTTCGTGAAAAGAACCAGAACTGCGAGAAGTGCTGGCATGTTAAGATCTGTTTCGATCGGGGGCTGCAAATGAGAAAATTTAATTTTCTTCTAAACGGTTTAGTATCTCTGCATCTGCACGCAGTACACTGCCTTAATGTAAATTGAGTATGGCTTCTGTTTATCACACAGCCTCCCTGCTCCCGCCCACCTCAATTCTTACCACGGTTTCAGGCACGCTGTGTATTCTGTGACCTTTCGGTGGGTCATGCATTTCATGATGAGCGCAGTTCAAAAGGCCATTCTGCAGAAGCCAGTTTAATTTGAGACGCAATTGCAATTTCCTTTCCACCCCGAAACTAAATTAACACAGTATATGTTTTCATATTTGGCTTAAGTGAACTTATAACATTTGAAAAAAAGGTGCAAGTACGAACGTGTGTTTTTCATTCTTGCAACGCAATTGACAAGTAATATTTCTGCAGTACTGTACTGTTAATTCAGTTATTCCTAACATAGTTTATCTAATGAATTGTGTATGAGGAGTCAGGGAATAACCAGCCTGGAAAGACTGGTTCAAAACATTAATTGAATGTCCTTTTTCTTTTATGGCTTAATTTCCGAACCACGGTAATATCTCATTCAAGCAGAAGAGATGTACAAGGCAAGAGAGTGAAACTTATCAAGCACTGTTGACAGCTAATCAATAGGTGGAAAAGGCTGACCTGGTGAAATCAGGCTGCTTAAGAGAAGCCGCTTTACATACAGTGGCATGAAACCTTTGGAGTGGCTTTGCTGTTGCAATCACTCCATTGCAGGGAATAGTAAACAGCATTGTGAGAAGTAGTTAAACAGAACTAAGAAACATGGGAACAATACCTGCTGTGGGTGGGGATGCATTTAGTGTTTTTGCACTTTTACCACATTTTGTCCCATGGTTATACTATGCATTGGTTTACCCTGGTTTGCTATACCACTCTGTATTTTACAGTGCTTACCTATGCTTTTCACTGTGCTTTATTACACTACAATTACAAGACCGTCCTGTCTGCAAACCTGTGTAACACAGGACACTTGGCAATAGCGCATAAAGCAAATACTCATTAAGCTGAAAAAAAAAAAAAAAAAAACATGTCTGGAAATGTTAAAGCTGTTATCGGATTGTAGTTATATTTTCTTTGTCGGTAACAGCCCAATTGAATTAGGGTTTAGAAACTAATCGGCAAATGCTGAAGCGTTTGTCAGATGTGATTGTGAGATATTTATCTTGAAAATTGCTTCTGTTCACTCTCTCTACTTTCCTTAGTAATGCTGTAATCTGCGCTTGTTATTTTGCGTTCGACAAAGTTGGGAGCTTAGCTCCTTTGCACACTTGTTACTGATAAGCTGGACCTCTGCACACAATCGGCTCGGTAACTCGGCGATGGATAATGTACCAATCTCTCTCCTGCAGGTGCTGAGGACGTGGTGATGGCTTTCTCCAGATCTGAAACGGAGGACCGGAGGCAGTGAGTCACAGCGACGAAGCTTGACAGCACCATCGCTGCAGAGGGGCGGGGCCAGCCGGGGGGGGGAGGAGGATTCCAGAGCACAAACCAATCACTCACCTTCCCCCTCCATGACTTCCTGAACAGTGACGTCACAGCCATCTGTCTGCGATGGGCAGGCTTCTGCAGGACAAGTGAACGGACTAACCTGTTTTTTGTTTTGCTTTTTTTGCTTTTGTTATTGGCTGAAGGGAACAAATCCCTGCAATTCCGTTTGACTGTAATATTTATTTTTTTTGTTTGGTGGGTCGATGGGTGGAAGGACTGTGAAAGTTGTGTGTGAGATCCTGAACACAAAAAAGCACCTCTCCCTTTCCTCCCCATGCCATACATGTCTGTGCTTCTCTGATCCCAGTTGCATTCTTTGCATTTTTGTTCAAGGATTTGGTTAAAGGAACTGGGCTAGGTTTGATGCTGATGGTGTGTTTTTGTTTGTTTTTTTATATGTATTTTTTTAAAAAAAGCTGTGCTTGACAACATAATTCAGTTTAACTCAAAACATCACACTAGAAGAGATTAATACCTGTGCCGCTGTCTTTTTAAGATTGCTGTGTATTGTATAATTATTAAATCTATTGTACAGAAAAAAAATATGGAAAATGAATGAAGTGGTCCGTGCCATGCTGATGTGTTTTAGCCTTGCAGGATTGAAACAGAGCAACCTCAAACTGAGGAGTTGTCTACGTGGTCTAATTTATTATAATCTTTTTTTTTATTTTACTGTTCTATGATAGCAGTTTTTCCATACGCAGTTGCGAAAGAAATGCAAGCAATTAACTAAATAGGACATACATAACTGAAGCAGTGTTGGGGAACCTAGTTCTGAAACAAATATGCAATACAAACTGGTTACTGTAGCTGTGATTGTTTAACTCTTAAAGCATACGCTGCTCATTGAAACTCACCTTACGGAATGTTTCTTACAGAACATTCTTAGATTGATTTTTAACCCTGTTGTGTCCAGGAGACTCAATTTCCCTACATGGCAATTATTATAATGTGTGAATGCTAATATCCTGTGAGTTTTAAGCATCCCTTGCAAGTATCACGCCCTTATATAACTACAGATCAGTGTTAGATCTATTTTTAAAACCCAGCCTTCAGAAGAGATCTCTTTTTATATTAAAGCAAACTTGTGATTTTGTACGTGCAGTGAATAAGCTTGCTGTTTAACTGGAACGTTATCTTTTAAGCTTCTTAGAAATATTACCCAATTAATGCTTCTTATTTAATGCGTTTTATTTTTTGTTTTGTTATTTTCTGTACTCTCCACATTTCTATTTCACTTTTAAATATGGGCAACTTTTAATGTTCTAAAAAGTACATGCCTAGTTTGCTGTTTACATTATGGGCCTGTCTTAAACAGCATTGTCTTTATTCATTGAATTGTGGATTTCCATATCCAGTAGTTTTGGCCAATAATTAATCTGTGCTCTAGAAGCGGAATGCCGTCTGAACTGGAGCTTTTAAAAGGCACTGGAACTCAAATAGAATCAGCTGCCAGAACACCTGATAGTAAAAGTATCTGATGCCAATTCTGATCACATTTTACTGTTTTCATTTTTGTATTGATTTGCTATGCATTGTTGTATTTTTTTTTTAATCACTTTTTAACAGAACTTCAAGTTTTAAAACATGTACCTGTATTTCTAGTCCTGCATTGGCTGTACAATTGTCGAAATGTCTGTTTTTGATTGAGCTATGTAATTTCTCTATGATCCCTTAGCCTCACTTTCAGATATTCGGTTTGGAATGGGTGGTAATAGTCCTAGGGGCAGATGCCAAAAGCATCTTTGCAGAAAAGGTATTGTTTTATTAGGTGTGGCTGGCTGCTGAGAATGAAGCCATGCTTCTATCTGGGATAAAGGCTTCCAACACTATACTGCTACATTAGCCCATGATCATTAATATTTTAATACAATTGGCTTTGATCACTCCATGTGTTCGGTTATTGAATCCTTTCCATCTTAATGCATTAAATAACTTTTTCTAGTGACAAGATGACAGAATCAAGTGAGAAGCCGTCCCTACCCCTTGATTTGTAGGGATGCCAGAAGCCGTCCCTACCCCTTGATTTGTAGGGATGCCAGAAGCCGTCCCTACCCCTTGATTTGTAGGGATGCCAGAAGCCGTCTCTACCCCTTGATTGGTAGGGATGCCAGAAGCCGTCCCTACCCCTTGATTTGTAGGGATGCCAGAAGCCGTCTCTGCCCCTTGATTGGTAGGGATGGCAGAAGCCATCATTTGGTTTGATTCCCATGTGGAGAGATGGAGTTGACTTCAGTGTTAGCATGCTAGGATGGAAAGGTTTGAAACTGGTCGCCACATGGAAAAGGGCAATGTTTTTTGTTTGTTTTTGCCAGTTATTTTATCACTGACATTAAAGGGAGGAACAGAAAATGGAAGTATTGCTTCTGACCTTTTGTTTTGCATCTTGACAGACAAATTGCAGTAACCTTTCTAGCTACATTACCCTCTATACAGTAACGGTGGTCTTGAAACCTGTACCTGTGTAAAACATGACATCATCTGAAATACCGATGTATTAGTAAGTGAAGTCACTACAATATACTACAATGCGCTCCACATCTCTGCCCTTGTGATACATAATTAATCTTTATTTTAAAGTCATTTTATTTTAGATTTTGGAAGTTTGTAAAATGCCAATGTCTTTAAAAACCTTTGGGGACCACTGATAGTGGTGATACTTCAGTTTTGATACCCACATGTCCACTGGAAAAACACTAACTTTATAAACCTAATGAAATGTGGCTGAAGTGAGGGGGAAGGGGATGTGTATGGTCTGGAGGCTAGAGCAGTGGACTGTGAGGCAGCTAAATCGAACCTCCGCTAAGCCATGTGACCTTGAGCATCAGTCTGTCAAGCTGGGAAATTGGGTGCAAGCACCAGGCACATTATTACACTGAAGAAGAAAATTGATGCTTTCAGGACATGACAACTGCTGTTCTGGTGTTCTGTATATATATATATTTTAATCAACTCCTTTTAAAGCCTGCTACATGTTTTCATAATGTGCCTGCATGAATTCCTGGGAGTCCTCATGCTGAAATGCATTCTCTACCCTGTCATGAATTCCTTTTCCATTAGTCCTGTTCTGACCCAGAACCTCCCTCCCTCCCTCTGCTCGCCTGTCTGCCCTGCTGTCAGATTCTGCTGCATTCCCTCAGCCTTTTTGAGAACAAAAAGAAATCCTTTGCATTGGGAACAGGAGCCAGGCCCCTTCTCAAAGCACGTTACCGCTCAGAGGTCAGAGATTTTAACGATGTGGCAGTGCATGTCAGGAAGGAGAGGATGCTACTTTTACGGGTTTAGACTGCACGCTGTTTTTAATTCAGTTGCTTGCTTTGTTTTAGTTGTGCTCCTTGTTCTGCATTACAAAGATTATTGTTTTAACTAAACAACTGAACTCTCTAATAATAGCAGCAGTGCAGCCAGTCATTGAGTTTATTCATGAGTGCTTTGGATAAGTAATTTGGCACAGGTGGGATTTATCAAATAGAACTATTGCTAGAAACAGGTTTTTGTTTTTAACTGACTCCCCTCATTTGCATTCTAAGAACGACACTACATGAAAACACTGTGAGTCGCACAATGGATTAGACGACATTGCTGCTGAAGATTAAAGCCCAATGCGACGATAAAAATCAAATAATGGGTGATCTGTAAGAAATATATCTTGTGTTGACAGCTTGAAGCAAACTCAGTTGCAGTCAAATTTATTTTATAGAATGTATCATTCTAGGAAATGTGCTTCTTTTAAACACTGCTACAAACACAACTGAGCCAAGTAAGGTGATGTATTAAATGTGTAAAACTATTCACAGCAAATGTGTAACACAAACCATTATGCGCCAACAAGTGTGTTCAATGGTGCAGGTGAAGCAGACGCAGCAGCAAATACTGGTAATGATTAGAAAACAGAAAACACAGTAGCAAAGTCCCAAATAAGTTGAACCATCAACCATCTTCTTATGCCGCAATGCAACATGTTTCCCTTTTCATTTGAATGACGTTAGTAACATAGTTAACAATGCCTTGTTTAGTTTCAATAGTCTATTATTAATTCAGCACCTAAAGGATCAACAGTGCCGAGTGCCCCCCCCCCCCCCCTTCCTGACAGATACAAAGGCAGCTGGGTAGAAGCAGCCTTTTGAAGAGACTGTCCTTGACTGCATCACCAGAGATAACAATGGCTTTAGAGCAGGGATGTCTCAGCATTATTTAGAAGATAATTGGGTTGAAAGATAATCTGTAACTGCAGTGCATCACTCGAAGATAATTGTCATGAGAGCAGAAGACCAGGACTCTGAAGGACCAGAGTCCCAATTACAACCCGTTCGTCTCTTTTTGCCGTTATTAGCTTCCTCACCCTCCACTCCTTCATTGCCCTTACTGTAAAGATCACGTATTTCACTGTCTGTGCAAGACATGTGATTTCAATTAGAAGGTGTATGTGTCGGAATGGGGCACAGTGCTTGCTGATCACAGCCTTTATGCACCATTACCTTGTTATACTGACAAATATATGCTCTTCAATCCTGCCTACGTGACTGCCTTTGTGTTTCCTAATCAATGGCATCCTGCCTGCAATTAAATAAAATGTGACTTTTTGACATTCAATAACAATCATTAGTCAAGTGTTTCCACCAGTGAAATGATAAATGGATCCCGTTTTCAAAATGGATTGGTTGTCTATGTGAATGGGTTTGAAGTAAATGTAACAAATGCATTTCTAAATGTGTTTAAATGCAAGAGGTATAACAGAAGGCAATGATCATTTGCATTTGTGACGGTGGACGGGGTAGCCTCTGCATGATGGCAGGAAGGAAGTCGGTACTTGTTTAAGAAGCTAATTGGAAGAGGCAGTGAAATCAGAAGCTGGGTGAGCAGCATGGAAACAAATGTGCCTTCTCTTGGGCATGTTTTTTTTAACAGGGTATTTTGACCTTACATTCAAATCAGAGACGCCTTCAGGCTTAAGGAAGGAGATTGCTGTAAGCCGGAAGGAAGTCAAAGGTCCAATCAGATGTCACGCCTGTGTGATATAATTATTATAAAATGCATGTACTGCATGTTTTTCAATTAACGTTCCTTATAAATGCAGTTATACAAGGTCCATTTCTTTGTTCAAAAAACTGAAATATATTCATCGACCCGTCCTATAGCTAGGAGGTACTGAGGAACCAGATATCGTATTATACGTGATCCACCATATGGGCAGAGCAAGATTTCAACCCAGGATCGCCTGACACCTTGTCCCTGTTATACACTGAGCTACCTCCAAGGTATAACTGCAAATGTTTCAATAGAGTCAAAGCAAAAGAGAAGCCGCACTTCAAACCGTGAAAGAATCATAGACAAGCAAGCAACCAAATTAGCGAGCAGCGAGGCTCTGAGCAAACAAAGCAAGCCTTTGCACTAATAAGGGGCAAACTGATGAAGTAGATCAGGGGAAGGAAGCACGTAGGCAGACTGAAGCAAAGCAAGCATCAATCCCACATTCTCTTAATTAATACTCCACAGGGCTGATCGATACAGGACCTGGTGAAATGAGCCTCGTTTATCAGGTCGCTCTGACCCGAATGCCTGCATCAGTAAGCAATGTATTTATCTATGGCGTTTGTATGTAGTGAAAAATAAAAGGACTGGTAGGTGTATGATTGCACTTTAATGACTTTGGTCCGCCCTTCTACATATGGCCCGCCTACAGGAACTATTTTTAATGCTGATCTCTGCATTAGTGTGGATCTTCTTTCACCATTTCACATTGTTCAGATTTCAGCTGTGTTTATACAGTATTTGTGCCTCAGACAGTTGTGTGTTTGTACCTTCAGAGGCTTTGACAATGGTTTCTATTACAGCTAGAATGACAAAAGCATTAAAGTCATGCAGCAGGTAAAAAAAAAAAACAAACATCAATAGTTTGATTACAAAAGCGTTTGGTGGCGCCTGAATAGTTGTATCAGCTGCTCACGGGTTAAGGTTAGGTCACACTTACAGGACCTATACGGTGCCACGGATTTCATAAATACAAATGCCACTTTTTGTTATTGTTAACAGAGACGATGCTACATCAAACTTGCATGAGCATAGGAAGCATTCCAATTTGATATCTTGTTCTTTTGGTTCCAGCGCAAATAGGTTGAGAACTGTTAAATCTTGCAGCTATATTTCAATTATTATTAATGTGTTCATACATTCATTGAGCATTTTTTGGCAAGTCATTGCTGCCCCCACTATAATTATTCCCCTTAATACAAATAAGCCATTTATTGGATTTGTGTTTTCCTTAATGCCCTATCTGCAAACACTTTGCATCAGCACTGCTTTAAGCTCTTGCCCTTGTGACTTCATTTCCCTAACGTGTGTGCGGCCTGCTGTTCAGACACTAGCGCAGCTAAGCAATAGAAATGAAATGGACAAATCCATTTCCGGTACTTCTACCAGGCTTTTGAAACAGGCTGACAGAGAAAGGATTAGCAAACTCTTTAATGACAGATTTTATCTTCCTGCTACGACATCGAGTAAAAAGCAGATGCATGTTTATGAGAAGTGCCGTCTGACCTGGTTTGCTCTGAACCGTGATCTAGCGAGGCTTGGATAGGAAAAAAAACCACATGAAGCCTTGCCATGTTTATTTGACCCAATGAGGTTTTGACAAAGCTTTCTAGTGACAGCTGATTATTATTCCAATTATTCTGTACTGAATCAGCATCCGAGACTGTCTCTCCGCTGACCGTAATTGTGTTTGTTGGCATAAAATGCACTCTCTCCTCTATTACTGTAATTGCATTTGTTGGCAAGATTGGTCAGAACCTTCTGATGCGTTATGAATGTTTTGGCTGCAGTTTCAGCAATCGAAAATGGTCTTTAAAAAAGAGCAAACCACAAGATGGAATTCACTAGGCTAGCATTAAGCGCAAAGAGATCTATGGTTGAAATCCAAGGATCCAATCTACTCTAAAACTAAGACATAATAGAAATGCCATATTTCTATGTCACTGGGTCTGTCCTCTAACCAGTATCATAAAAGCCTCTGAGATACAGGAGAAATGACCTGGGAAGTAATCTGACTTGCTGTACCAATGATTCATTGATACTGACCGAGAATGCATTCAGAAAGCGTTCATATTTTGGCAGTTTTGCACATTTCGTTTGTATTTTATATCTGTATTTGTAAAACAAATGTGGAATGCAACATTTTTAGTGAACGATCAGGCCTTCTTCCATGTATGGTGATCTGCCAATGATGTCATGCTGTAATATGCCAATGATGTCATGTTGTGATCTGCCAATGATGTCATGCTGTGATCTGCCAGTGCTGTCATGCTGTGGTCTACATGGACTGCTAGAGTTTCTTCAGTCTGATACAGTGGCATTATAACAATGTTTTTGTAAGGCTTGACACCCACTCATTTACTCTGTTGCTGCTCTGTCTCAATGCAGTCGTTTATAGCGCTGTGGCAGAGAAAACAATGGGCTTTCTGCTTTTTAAATGACTCTCTTTGTCCTTGAGGTGTCCTCTCATAAGTGAAAACAATTTTTAAATCAAAAAATATTAGAGAAGATTTATGATCTCTTTTGTCACATCTTATATACTTCAATCAGGCAGCAATATCTGTCCCTGCAGGCATGTTTTTCTCCTATAAAAATAAAAAGGCAGATGAATACAGAATGAGATTAAAAGCCGACTAGTTTTCTTGCTTACATCCGACTTCGTTCAATCCCACAGATGTCATCTGATACGAAGCGTAGACCCTTTAGAGAAAAACGTGTCCATTACATTCTGTAATGCAAAAAGGATCTGATGCATAACATATGAGAGTTACCCAAACTATTTACTAAAAATAGAAGACCTTTCTGGAGAATATTGAATTAAATACGAGCCTCCCTCGGGAAACGGATTCATATCCAAGGTTACACTGCCCAGTATTAATGTATTGTTTTTCTTACTTTTTACACTTAAGTGCAATAAAGTCTATCAATGTCAGGTTTGTCCCAGTCACTTTCACCTCATACAGGACACTATTGTATGTTTCTATAGCGCTGTGAAGTTTTGTATTTTTGTTTTTGGAGATCTGAGCACGTTGAATTTCTTGAGCTCTAAACCATCCTTCTCCAAACTCATCACTGCTATAACAAATCAGAACCAAATTCCCCACCAGTAACCGGAGTACTATATTAAAATCAGTAGGTGATTACTGACAATCAGAGTAACGTTATAAATGATGTTTCAGAACTGATCTGATCTTATATACCATGAAACCAAAACAGCAATATCCAGTATACTGGACAACAGCATGATTTAAAAAAACATGACATACAATGGTGAAAACTACAAGCACATCTCATTGTAAACACAGTTTGTATTTCTTTGTTCGGGTTAGGCATTATGCAGTTGGTTCGGCAATGCATTTGATAAAGGAGGAGAGTAAAAGATAAGTGCCATCTTGAAGCAATGTTTAATATGTAGCACATCTCATAATGCTAAGCACATACTGTGGACTGAATGTGGTTTACATACAAATGGATGCAAAGTAGGAATAGTAACCTTAAAATGAGCAAAATTGCATGAATGGGTCTACATTGGATTCAGTGTGGCAGTTAATTTCTTCAAATATTTCCCATGATGGTTCCATTGAAGGTGAAACATCTTCCATAGTAAATATTTCATTTTTGGCCAGCATTTGTAGACAGCATTTCCAGTAGACCCTTGTCCTTTTAATTGCATTACATTTGGGGTCCCTGAGTGGCTCCCCTGGTAAAAGCACGGCCACGTGGTGTGCAGGCTGCGTCATACAGTCAGGGTCAGGGGAGCGCAGGTTTTCATCCTGGCTGTGCGAAGTCAACGGTCTTGAGATTCTGGAGGGTTAGGGAGGCCAGGTACTTGAAGCTCAGATGGACAGGCTGGCCTTTGTCCTCCAGGGGCTAGTATCTCGCTGACATCTGCTCTCGACTTCCTGGGTGTAAAAGAGGGTGCATTAGGTTTCAACAGTAGACAATGAGAATTGAATATAGCAACATAATTGGTGATGCCCCTTGTTTGGGTAGCATGGACAGTACAGCCTTCTGGAGATTTGGACAGTGGGGCTGACAGACAAGGTGACTTCTTGCTTCTGTGGAAAGAAGCCACAGTGCTGCCAAGGGCCTAATTTGTTATTGAAATGTCTTTGAAACAATAAAAGAAGCAGAGGAATTTGAATTATTGTGTTTCATTGTGGAGTTCACAGGGAGTAGGATCTGCCCTTTCTGATCATTAAAATCAAAGCAACCTTGCGATTCTGGATGCTGCAGGAATCATAACACCGCAAAGAAAAATAAACCTCTGTGGTACAAATAATTATCATATTGCAGCTACTGTGTGGCTCCTCTTGCTTAGCGCTGTAATGCTTTCTGATCGAGCCATGAATATCTTTATCCGAATATAAAAGAGATTGTCTTTCCCTTTGTGAACAGCGAGAAGCGGAAACCTTGAAGATCTGAACATTAAAGAGACCGATGGGAATTTCCCTGTTTTTTCAAGCTGTGCTCCCAGCTTTGAAGAGTCTTAATCAAGTGAATTTACAAAGCCGCGGTGAGTCAATACATTGTTAAGGAATTTAACATGCCCAGTCCTGAGGGGGATGAGTGGAAAATAAAGGTGTAAATTCTGGTGTGACTTTCCGCCTTCAAGGTTGAAGAACAAAAAAGATCTAGTTATTTCAGATGGGTCGGTTTACAGCTGGGATGCAACTGAATATGAATATGATCCAGTTTTCTTTGCGTAATTTCATAGCAGTCTACGGTAATGATCTGTCATTGTGTGCCCATAGCAAGATTTTTATTGAAGAGCCAATTTCATATATCCCATGTTTCTATGTATTGTGACAGCTTTTTTTTTGTTCAGTTCAGTTTAGTTTAATTCAACTAAAGGGGTGGCTAAATAAAGGAGTGAATGTCTTCAGTTAGACTGCTCAAGGTGAGGGAACCTAGAGAAGGTCACCATCACCATCTATCAAGACTACATGAGGAAGAACATGGAAAAAACAATGGCCATGAGGTGAGAAGTCATTTGTTGTTGTTTCTTTATAGTAAGGGCAGAGATTTTGAAAATGTCTGTCTTCTTAAAAGACCATGCAAATCCATACTGGGACTTCTCAAAATTGTAAACCCTCACTTTATTGAAAGATTGTTTTTAAAATTGGTTGGAGACGTTCTCTAAGGCAAGGGAAAGAAAGTGTTTTGAAACTAATTTTCAGAGAGGAATATAATATTTTTTTACAGTTTAGTAGTAAGAAACTCAGAACAAAAAACGTTTCTTGTTAGTTTTATATGGTACAGTCATTGATGTGTTTTGCTCATGTTTCAAAACATGGGTCTTCCTGAGAACCGTTCTTTCAATTCAATAACGTCTTTTTCATTGATCGCCAACACTTCTAGAAATCCCTTGGCATATTGGTTCATCTGTAATCCCAGGAACACTCTGTATGGTGACAGACGGCTTTTCAAGGCAGGAATGCAGTATTCTATTAGACGAGGGCCATCCCTGCGTGTGACATGAACAGGGAATAGAAGACATATGCCTACACAAAGCCATCAGAGAATGGTGTTTAGTGGGGATTTCACAATTACAAACAGACAACCTAATCCTGAAGATAAAAGCCTGCTGTGTGAGTGGATTGTGCTTCCAGGGCTGTGAGGTAAGGTGATGGTTTCAGGAACCATTGAAGTGATCCGAAACCCATTTTCCAAAGCCGGTTCCTCTGTAGTGTTTCCTCTGTGCCTGTACAAGTCCTGTGGTTTGGATGCTGTAGAAAGTTATGCATAACTGCTTAAATAAAGAAGCTGTTTTTATGAAAGATCTTTTTGATAAGTTCTTTAACCCTTTTCTCAACTATTTCAGAGATGGTTACGCATTTGTTTTCAAAGCACTGTTCAAGCTAAGAGAATGTTTATAAACCCTCTATAAAATAACCATTATACAGTCTTTACATGTTTATGATGAAGGCCCTTAGACTGTGACGATAACCAAGTGTGCATCTCGTAACTATTTCAAATCTTTAAAGGGTTTACCCAATTTTGTTGTACTTCTGCTGAGCCATATTTTTATAACGGTAATCAATCTATTTATCATGCATTTACATGCTTTACAACATAGGAACATGCTTTAGAAATCTTGTGTTCATTTCCATTGTGTTTTATAGCAGTAATATATAATAAAAAGGTGCATGGATTTGAATTTGAATATACTCACACTCTTTGCCTCTTCTGGGTTTTTAGACACAAAAATCTGAAGCAACATTTTTAAGAAATCACAGCAACACCACACAGAAAGCAAACACCCACATTAGAGACTCTACAGATAACATGAAAGTAAAAACCACGGAACACTTACAGACCACAAGAAACAGAGTAGAGGAATTAGATCATATAAAAGAAAGATCCTGAAGCCAATTTACTTCAATTAGGTGACAACTGTCGTCATTAGCACAGATGTTAACATCTCCAGAGAATAACAGGCTGAGGCGACTGCGTCTCAGATAGCAATGATACTATTAACACCTGCATTGAAAGAACGGGCTGTTGATATAAGGTTTGACATACCTATTATTATCAATAAAGTGAAGTTAAGAAAATCCTTTCCCATTCCAAAATTACGCTCCGGTATAACTGCAGTGAATTGCAATTGAATCCTGTATTTTAACAGCTTTCCATAGGAGCACAATACAGCAGGAATGTATTCGTATAATGTTAATGCAGTCCTGTTTTTGAGAGGAGAACACCTGTTATTTTTTACAAAACCAGAAACAAACAGGCTAAATGCGGTAGTATAATTCAAGGTCTCTCAAAATGTTTGGTTTCACATGTTATAACATTAACATGGAATGGAGTTAATGAAAAGACTGGAGTAAAGTCTTTAAGAATATGTTTCTAAGTCTCTTTTAATCCAATAACTAGAGAGTTTACTGGCTGGGTGTTTGAAGTTATTGATGGGTTTAAAATAAGCACAAGGAAGACCGTACACCCAGGCATGTTTTCACAAGAATAAACCTTGTGATAAAAGTTTGGTAAAAACACAAACTGCTGTTAATGCATTATTTTTTTATTTGCCATGTCAGAAAGGGGCTCAGAGACAAGGCCAACACTCTTATCCTCACTTTAAAATGAAGTATTTACAGCACAATTATAATGTATAAAAGTAGGATATTCTTACAGGAAGATGTACCACAATACCACGCTGTCCTTGGCTTAAGGTTAAGGATGGGTACTAAATAAAATGCTATATAAAAACATTCCAGCTGCTGATGAAGGACATCAATTATAAAAGATTCAACATAAGAACTTGACTGCAAAATGCCTTGGCAACCACAAACAGCAAATAGTAGCTGAGGAGGCCAGCTGCAGAGTCATTGGTTGACTGGCACCCACAGTGATAGCATTAAACATGTTTATGAGCATTTTAAATGATTAGCATTCTGCATCCAATGCAGATTGTTAGAGGAACCTGACTCCTATTACATTTAGTTCTAAATTAGCAACAGAGTGTCTCCCCTTCCTCCAAATCCAACCAGTTCAATTTAATGGGATTCTTTAATCTAAAGTATTATACAAAGCGTATAAATCCTATGCCTAAAATGGCCTGAGGACACACACATTCTAGATGGGGTGTGGTGTGTTTAGACAATTAGAAAATAAATGGAAACACTCACGGATAGAAGAGCGAGCAGAGTCTTGTGTTCAAGGTGTGTTTAAATAGCAGTACAGTCTGCAGGCTGTGTCTCAGATACAGATGACCTGTCTGTTAACAGAAGACCATGCCCTCCACTCCTTACCGATTCCTGATCACGATTGCCAAGGGAAGCCCAAGAAAGATTGAAAAGACCATTTTTAACCAGAATATGCAATACTCTGGAACATATGTTGTTACTGCATCTTGTAAAAGCGCTTTGTGATGGTAGTCCACTATGAAAGGCGCTATATAAAATAAAGATTGATTGATAATCTTTATTTTATATTTTTTCTAAATAGGAAATTAGATTTTTGCAATACAGAAAGTTCAAATACATACGTGTAAACAACTGATGTGTTAAGCTGTATCTTCCTCTATACTATATATATATATATATATATATATATATATATCTCAATCTCTGTAATGTTGTACTCTACATGTGTGCATGAACTGAATATGTTTTTCCCTGGAAACTTTTAAATTAAAGAAGCTGCATAGGTCCAGATGGTGGTTGAGTTTGAAATATTGGCATACAGAATTTGATTTAATAAAATACAATAGATGGTTAAAGTGCTATTCTGCACTGTGATAATGTCTTTAAAACGTCTTGAGTATATTCCCTGTCTGAACTTTCACTCCTACATTATCACACTCCGATCTTACAAAATGAATTTTCTCAATTGATCGATTTAACTATGTTCAGTTTCCCTGTGTATATTCATTATTCATGCACAGCTGTTGCATTATAGATTTTATTTTTTAAAAGAGTTCATGGCTTTTATTAAGCTATGAATTGTTCATTTTATTTGATTACCAGTTGACATGATCTGTAGAGACAGATGAGACGCCTGTTTTAGAACCGCCTCCAGGGATGCAAAGGCATACTGTAAATTCATCCATGTAATACATGTGACTTTTAAATACACATGATCTGAAAGAGGAGAGCACTGTGATACTAGGAATGCATACAGAGGCCAGTTATTTACTTCATTAGTGATTGTAACTTCATTTTATTACATCTTCTTAGCCTTTGTTAAATCGATACAAGCAACCAAACCGATAACCCCCCGCACCGCAAGAGAGCGTCTTAACCACAATGCATTTGTAGTTTTAGAGCTTTTAACCTCCTCTCATCTCACCACCAGGAGACATTATCCGTAATAGCAGTGCATCACATGACACTGCTTAAATTTGGGATATTTATACATTTTTGAAATGCTGCTGGTTTAAATCTCAGTTTCCAGGTATCTTAACACTTTCTTCTACTCAAAAGTCAACCATGTTGTGTATTGGAAAAAAAAAGAAAAAGAGTTGGGTTACCTGGGTAACCAAACAGGCCTGTCCCTGTGCCTCTCTTTTCCTTCCTTCTTCTCTCATCAGGTCCTGGAATGTTTCCATGGCAACCACTTGGGGAACAAGTAAGGAAGTGATGCAAAGGGTACACATTCCTAGGTACAGTACGTCTGTAAAACTTGATTTGAACCCTATGCCACTTTAAAGTTCATAGGCCTTTTTTTAATTGTCTGCTGTTACCAGTTTTATGATAGAGCTAAAATAAAAGCTGACCATAAAACCAACTGCAATAACTTCCCTCTGACACCCTAGTCCGGCAATCCAGTTGCTAAATAAAGCCAGTCTCTGCTGCCTCTACTTAAAATAACAAGCAGCTGCTCCATGATTCGCTCACGGTTCTTGGGATTTCAGTTTTCAATGCATGCCCAATTTCCTCATTGTGGAACGACAATCTCAGCATTGTAACAGTCTACTACCAAACCGGTCTCAGACATCCAGAATATTAGTAATTGATGACAGGGCATTTGGACAATCTTAAAATCCGCCCCTGTGTAATGTCAACCCTCTTTAGGACCAGTGTTTTAAAAAAATGACCACGACTAACCCAAATCTGGAATGTAGAAGTTACTTATTGAGATTTGTTGCCCTCTATCCTATAACCTCGACTTCTTTAAAGTACTACAAACTGAGGCTTGTTTAGCTCTAGAAACTGGAAACATATTCTTCATGGTCAGCTGGCCTGGCTGTGTCCTAAGAGAATGAACAGCTCTGTAAGTCAACCTTGTGATAGTGACAAAACAGAGAGAGCTTTTCTCAGTGGAATGACAGATGTGTAGCTGGTCTTTGTTTTTTTGATAAACCAATATGTTGTGTCTAGTGAATGTTTTACAGAAACAAGTCATGCAAGTCTTTGACCTTGTAGGACCAGCCAAGTGGAAAGGTCACAGTGTCACCTTTTATTTCTAGAAGCAGGAAGCACAAACGATGGCCAAAAAACAGATTCTCAAAGCAAGCTCAAAAAACAGCTATCTGGATACTGAATCAATCAGTGCCTTTTAGGGTAAGCCATCCCAAAGTGGGACAGAACCATTTCGAATGTCTTATGAGCTGAAAAGCATTTAGGATCTTAGGACCTCAGATACACAATGCAGAAATTCAGTTTCATAAAACATATTATCTGACATACCATGATGCTGTAATCATTGTTGCTATAGAAACATGTTCAAATCTGATTGGGAACCAATGCAGGTAAAAAAAAAACTTATTCATTAAGGCAGTGCTTTGTAATGTAGGTTTAATGTAGGGTTTTGATATGGTCTCTTGCAAAATAAGAAACTTACGCATGCAATACAAGTGTCTCTAATTACTGTGTATTTGCATAGTAGTTACATAGTAAAAGTTACTATGCATAGTTACAATGTACTTAACGTGTAAATCTTTTTGCACAATATATGTAAGTACACAATTGTATCAGAAAAGGGTTAGGGATAGGGATAGGGCTAAGATTAGGATTATGGTTATATTATGCAAGAAAAAAAATATATACATTAAATACATTGGGACTATGCATATTAACATTGTAATAATGTGTAAGTACACATGTATTTACTAAGTAACTACCATGTAAATACACAGTAATTACAGCCACACAATGTAAAGTGTAGCCAATGAATGTTTAAGAATGCGTTTCATTAAACTGAAGGAATGAAACACATAAACACACCCTGGCTGTGGATTATGGCTCTTAAATTAATATTACTGTATTTGCTAAGCTAGTGTTTCACTAGGCTCGTCTTGTGCCGGGTTGACACCCACATAGAAATGACTGCGAGGTTTATACTGTGCTGACACTGCAGGCACGCCAAGCAGGGCTGTTTTAAATTCAGTCCTTCTGGGAAATCAATAATTTAAAGTTAATTTTCCGAAGCTGAGCTGCACGCATTAACTGCAATGTGAGCGGGCTGGTGCCCTTGTCTGCACTGATGAATGGGTTGCCTGAGCACAACAGGCAACGATTCATCATTAGGCAGGGAGACAAACACTTAGGAGAGAAGTAAAGTGACCCTGGCTTTCCGATAGAAGAGACGTGGCTCGATGTTCTTCTATTGAGATGATAACGAGGAGCAGCCTCTTCAAGTAATTGCTGCATCTCCAACAGGCCCAGTCTAATGCTCCGTTTCCACTGCCTGGAGCTCCTGGTCACGGCTCCCCACGGCAACAAAACACAGTGTTTCCAAGGCAACAAAACAGGGTGTTTCCACGGCAACAAAACAGGGTGTTTCCACGGCAACAAAACAGGGTGTTTCCACAGCAACAAAACACAGTGTTTCCAAGGCAACAAAACAGGGTGTTTCCACAGCAACAAAACAGGGTGTTTCCAGGGCAACAAAACAGGGTGTTTCCACAGCTCGCCCGAATGGCTCAGCGCGGCTATCCGGGCCTGGTTTGTATCTGATACTCAATGGAGCCAAACTGGCTACAAATGAAGTGCATGTAGAGAAGAAACCAGCAGGGAAATGGCTACCATAGTGGCTGATTCTCTTTCATATCGCTCACATATGACATTCTTTAAGCTTTATCGTGTTCACCGAAAGAACTGTGTTAAATTGAACAATGTTCATCCTGCTTTGGCACACAAGACAAAACTCTGAAGTCGCATTGCATTTTTGTATTCATGACTAACACAACGACGAAACGAAACTGTTTCTTTGGCTGTGCTCTCCTTCTTAACCAGATTTCTTTTTATTTGCAATGAGCCTACGGTTACATTTGTTTGGTTTCTTTAAAACAAAACACAATGCAATCCTCCAATCCCCCAGTGACCTTTCCGAGGAATTTCCGAGGTTGGCCAGGTTTTGAAAAAAGCACTGAAAGTCTCTTTCGGCCGCTAGCCCTTCTCTTCTCTCTAAGTACAGCTGGTACACCAGAGTGTAACCGTTAACCTGTCCCCCCTGCAACACTCCAACACTGCCCCTAGTGGCTATAAGAAATACCACATGGAACAAATGTATCACCAGAACAATTGAATAAGATGGAGAGTATTAGATTAGCAGGCTACTCACCATTTCAATAATGAACTTATTATTTAAACAGTGTCTGTTATTCAGTGACTGTTGGGTCCTGATCCTCCTTGGCTGCTGTTTTCTTTTTTAAGAAAAATAGACAAATATATAGTATTTTGTTCATACCGTGTACTAGACCCTCAGCTTCAGCGTTTACCATGTGTTTAGAGATCAGTAGCGTAATTGGCAGATGCTATTCTATGTGCTTGCTCCAGCATCCTGCTCACACCTTACCATCTGCTGCCTGCCGCCTTCATTTTATTAAAAACTGCAAATGAAACTTTGCCAGATTGAGGTTTTTTTTTTACCTGACACTGAAGAATGCGACTGTAATAACGCGACTGCGGTAATAATATTAAAACTCAGCCTCTCTTTGCCAGACGATTTGAGTGAGCTTCTTAAGTTCCTGGGTTCAGATTCGTGAACGAATCACAAAAAAAATGATCTTTCGGTGGCAAACGTCTAAGAAACGAAGGGGAGTGTGAACATTTAAAGTACGGCAACCAGGAGCATGCGATCCCAGCTTTACCACCTTCTTCCTCTTTGCAGTTGATTTCAAAGACAATAGAAAAAGGTGATCAAATATTCTCAACAGTTCTAAAGAATCGTGCCAGGTGTTAGATGGTGTGTCATGGCAAAATCACACAGATACCGTTTAAAACTAATCAGTTATTTATAAATGCTTTGTTTAACAGCTGAAGCACTGAAGTAAGAGAATAGTCTTACTTTTCTTTCTATATGAAAAGAAGTCATATCACATATTTAATGTACAACACAGTGGTCATAACGTGTTAGATAATTGACTATGGTCCAAAGCCAAAGACGAGACCGCTTCACAAAAGAAAAAAGGTTCAGCAGGAAAGGCTTGGGGAAATTATCTTAAGTTTGAACAGGACGTTTACAATTATAAAATACTTTGCAAGCTCAAGGGTAATTTAAATTGACAATAGTTGTGCTACTGGGAAAACTAGCAACATATATTTCCTGCTGTTACAGCCTCTGAAAACCAATTACCCAGTCCTTTTTTAAGCCTGTATAATTTCACGCTGTGGTCTTATTTGAAACCAGTTACATGGGTGGGTCCTTAATTGTAAAGCAAACATTTATTTTGTTATTGACATAGGATGCTGTGTAAAACAAAGCATTTGAACAAATCAGTCCAATTTCCCATCTCCACCACATCCCAATTAAGGGTAATAGTTTTTGCTTGAATAGCTCCAAGAAGGCTATTTCCTTGGTTTTCAGACTGCAGAATGCATGACTGAACCAAGGGCTCATTTAATTGTACCCCCCCTGCAAGTCTCTCAACCAGAACCATCCTTTCTGGTTTGTGGTGAGTCTGCTAGAGCTACTGGCCAGGGTTCATTTTCACAGACCACACCGCCACATAATAACTCAATCAAGGCTAGTCTGAAGGAAGGAGGGTATCAGGTCATTTTCTTCAAATATCTCCTTTATTTCGTAATGGAGACAGTTTTCCACACTGATGTTTCCAGGGTTAACATCTTGGAAAACATGCAGCTTGATACGACCTGTACCATACTTATTGGAAGGAACAACTCATTTAGTCTGTACCTGCTAATTTAATTGAGCTGGGATGATGTTTTTTAATAGCTCCCGGTGGATATTACCTGCTGCACCCATTCTATAACACCCCCTCACCACCACCTCCTAGCAGCTCTAACTAAGCGAGGGCTCCAGCTATGGATTAGACATTGATTTGTTTCACAAAGATACACACATGTTGACTATATAGAAGAACAGTAAGGTTTTAAAATCAATATGCCATTTCACATCATCCTCATGCCTTTGCAATGTGAAGGAAATACATTTCAATTAGGACCGAGGCTGGATTCAAACCCAGGCCTCCAGACACAGGTACATTAACCCGCTGCTCACTGCCCTCCGAGTTGGCCAGTTTAATATCTCTCCTGTCGAGGGAGATCTGCAAAGCAGGGGAGAATGCAAATCGACCCCCCCGCCCCCCACCCCCCCCCCCCCCAGTCTCCTCACACTCTTAGCCCTGCGTTACTTTCCATTTTTAGTCTATGTGTCATAACTTATTTATAATCACAGTAAACTCATACAAGTTTAATGAGCATAATGCCTGGAGACACCACACTTTTTTTTATTTTTAATTGAAGCATGTTAAAAAGCAGGCAGAGACATAGAGTTATCTGTGCTGAAAAACACCATTTAAAATGACATTACAATAGCACTGCAGAGATTGTATGCAGTGTTGAGCTTTTGAAGGGGTAAAAACTAGTACTGATGATGAAAGTTCAAAACAAACGCTTGCTGTTTTAAGCTTCAACGTGCACTACCCCAGAGCAATACAGAACATCAAAGTTTAGTCTGCCTCATACAGGTGGGTGAATGAGATGAATGCTGTTTTATGTACACACCTGGAAACTCCTTGTATTTTGATTGGGTGTACCATCAAGTCACACCCAATCAGGTGGGATATATGTGCATATCCAGAAGACTCTTTGAACATGATGCATGATGTCATAATGCTTTTTACCCACATCATGTCAAGTTAGGACAAATCACAGGTGCAGTATTAACTCATATGATAAAAAAACCAACACATGTAAACAGTCTAAATATGTCCTGTGATGTACCTTCCATACAGCCCCTTCCTATCGAACCATCTGGTTTGGCTTTGAAGCCCAATATTAGTCACATTTTGAGCACTCCCGCTAGACTGGGGTATTTCATGGTCTACAGGAAGGTGTCTTGGCTTTGAGCTGTCGGGAGTGTTTTAGAAGGAGGTCGTCACAGGCCTCAGCGACAGGGGGAAGTTCAGCTCCATGATCCAGTGGCTATCTTTCATGTCACTGGAGAGTCTCTGTTACCAGCGGCCCCCAGGCCGTTTACTTTCCTCCTGTGTGCTCGGTGCAATTATCCCATTCCTGATGCAATCGCCTCAAAAGAAAAGATAGCGATCGGGTGTCTGAGAGTTTTCCAGGAATATCAATGAAGGTCTCTCAGCTTCACTCCTGCTGTGGCCTGCCTAGAAATATAGAGCTATGATTGATTTGTGTTTCACAGACCGGCTCGGGTAACAAACGACCCCCTAACTGCTGGGAATACGCTATTCCCTCACAAGGGCTGTGTTACTTTCAATCTATATATATATGTGATGTTTATCCAGTAAAACAATACATGCTGTCTCTGCTGTGGATAGATACATGACCATGGGAACAGGAGCCATTCTAATGGATAATAATTCAGAAAGGACAAGGAGGACCAGATAGCATTCCAGGGAAGTTAGGGAAACAGAATTTGAATGTGCAACATGGACAGAAAAGCCATAGGGAGCGAACAATCTCCTATTACCTTTCGCACCTGAAAAATGAAGGCCATTTCTCCATTGGAGGTCTTCTATCACCATGTATTTAATAAAGCCTTTACAAAGTTCACCATGCCTTGGTGATTTACCTAACTTGCCTGTGCTTTACCATGCTTTCGCTATGCTTTGATACTCTTTGCTATGCTTTTGTCATGGTGTACTGCTAAACCATAAATGATAAGTTATTGTTTGCCGCGTGTGGTGTCCCATGTGTAAATATTTCAACACAAAATGAAAACCTAATGTAGGTACAGTTTTCAGCTGTTTGGCCATATTCCAGGAATGGAAACAGATCATGAAATATGAAAACTTGTCTCTGCGTTTATGCCACGCCTAATGGTCCAAGGTCAGTCAGATGTGACTTTCACCTTAAGTTAAAAAACGCTCTCTGGTTTTCAGCAACTTGTTACTTGTTGCTCTACAGAAATCGCCAGTGTATTCTGAGTACTGATGGACAAGCACAGTACTGTGAGATCCCATTATGCTCCAGATATTTGCATGGGGTTCAGGAAACTGTCAGTAAAATGAATTGTTTGAGGTTTCAAATCTGGTGAGCTTTTGTGCTCAGGCTTGAAGTTGAAATGCACATCAAAAGGATGTTCAAATAAATAAAACAAGGCTCATTTTTGGATCTGCATCCGCACATGACAGGGATTGATTCACAACAAAGAGAATATGTTTTTTTCTTCTTGAAAGTACAGATCTGAAAGGAGGTTCTTG
The DNA here is from genome assembly GCF_902713425.1 of Acipenser ruthenus. Lineage (NCBI taxonomy): Eukaryota > Metazoa > Chordata > Actinopteri > Acipenseriformes > Acipenseridae > Acipenser > Acipenser ruthenus. The sequence goes on from NC_081215.1 coordinate 3,508,428, forward strand.
AAAGGAGAGCAGTGGGGAACCTCCTTTAAGATCTGTGCTTTCTAAAGGCAAATGAGCTTCGGCAGTGACAAACAGCGACGCAATCAATGCCTTTTTAACATGCTGTAGCGAGGATATGGGGGAAGTGCAGTTGTTTATTAAGCAAAGCGGTGGATCAGGCAGGGAACTCACTTTAACCTCAGATCAAATCAGGTAAACATCAAGCATGTTTTAGGAGCTTCCAATACCAGATCAAATCATCAGTCAAATGGCTAGTATCTTATTTATCCTTCGATAAACAATACGTCCAATGATCAGCAAGGAAGGGATTTATATCTTACCTCAATCCATTACTTCCATGCTGTGTGCCAGAGTTCGCCTCCTCTTCCCCAGCCTCTAACTGCTTTTTGGCTTTGTCTAATGAGAGAGGGCCCCCTGCCCATGGCTTCCCCTATAGTCAGCCTCTCCACTTATCTGCAAGCTAATTTATGGACAGGGGTACCTCAGAAGGTGAGGCCATAGGCCAAAGAATGTAGTGTAAAAATATGTTCAATGCAGTAGTGTTGTCTAGTCTAAGCTTTGATAAATAATTTGTTGCATGCATTTCCTGACTGAACTCAAGTGCCCTATATGGGCCCACGGTATGCACAACAGCTTTTTCATTTACCTTTTCATGTTTGACCATTTGACAAATAATTCTTGTTAAAATGGATTGTGGATTTGATAACTAAGTTGCCTTGCTTTTGTCACCTGCCCATGCCCACAATTGAACTAAGTCCTTGTATTCATTACCATACAGTACCATACTTCTATACCATACTAGCCTATGCTTTTCCATGATATTTTACAGTCACCCACAGCGATGTGATAGGAGTTACCTATCACCTTATCACTCTCCTATGCCTGACACTGTTGATACCACACCAGCACCTCTTCATTTGTTTTTGACGTCAAGGGTCACATTTTAATATGTTTCACTTCAGTTAGTATGCCACTGAAACCAGCCAGTGAGAAATAGACCATATGTTTCAGAATAGCAATAAATCCACCTTAACTGTAGGGACTTCCAAGTAAAAGGCTCATTGCTTTTACAATAGAGTTTCAGCACACACAGTTCTCCTTATTGATGACATTTTAAATTCATAATGACAAATATTAAGACTAACATGGAAAGAAATATAACCACTGTTGAATTCTTTAGCTTGGAGACGCTACAATACCCAGCAAAGTAAGATTAGACATTAACATTGAACAGGTTTTTAAATACATAATCAATAGAGGACCAGCACTCTTTGCCTGATAGTTTTCACCATTAGCACAAACACCCACTCAGTACTGTGCTGCTGCACCGTTGACAACACATACTTCCCGGTTGCTTGGCAACGCAAGCTCTTGTCCTCCATGAGCCTAATAGCAAATGATATTGGGATTCTGGATTTCAGCAGAAGGCCAATAATTGATTACTTGTATCAGGCTTCATTATTGGCTCTGCAGAACACAGATGAATAAGTCATGTACTAAGAGAGTTTAGTCAGCAGGCTTGCAAATGAGGGTTATAAACTAAATGAAACATTTATAGGATTTTAACAATATACGAATACGATGAAGATAAATTGTTTTGTTATCTTTTCCTTTGCATGAATATGTTAACATGCAGTACATAGAAAATTGACATAGTAAATACATATTTAAACCCCATAAGCCTCCATTAGCACTGTAATGCTGTTTTGCAGAACATTTTATACAATATCTATATTATATTTACATATTCAAACTGCACCTGTTAATAAACCAAGCGTAACATGGATTGCTCAGTGTTTCTAAAAAATGTTAACTCTTTACCATGTGTACTACTTTCAGGTAGTATTGCACCAATGTTTTACATAGTATAATGGACCTCCTCCTAGCAGCTGATGAGTTATAACATCAGCATAAGACACATGCTTGCCTCTCGACTACACAGCTTGCTCTTTATTAGAATAGTAAGACGTTTCTCTTTGAACTTCAATAAAATGATAATAACATTTGAATTGATCATTTTGTAAAAGGCGGCAGCCTGGCTCCTTTGTGATTTTACAGTACAAAATGCATCTTTGTCCGACTAAGCTGTTGTCTCAAAAACACCGTGTTTCCTGTCCTCGCAGCTCTGAACTCACAGCTTGATTAAGTGGAAAATTTGTCAGCCTGACACCTGCTGTTTCAAATACTGCCTTCCACACCACTGAGCCTGGGTTTGAGAGGATTGTGCAAAAGCAGAATTCAAGTTTTAACAAGGCAGCTGGAGGAGGAGGAGGAGGCACAATCTTCATCCACTGTGCAAGCCAAACAGGCATTGTCAAGTTACCACTAGCAGCAGTAGGAGGTTAGGAATAATCTTAACACTCGTTGAATGTATTTCTCTATAGTTTAGGGTTTGGACAAAAAAGTGCACCTGCCATACCACTAGGGTATTGGGCCATGTCAGTGAAACATGGCCATTCCTCGGTCAGTGTCAAAGGCCCACAGATTCCTCTCTTCTGACACTGTTCCTTGCAGTGGTGTAGTCCAGCAGGTACTACTTTTTGGCAGCAATGGTGTAGTAATCGTATAAAGGCAAGCTAAGTCACATGACTCCCATCTAACGCTCGACTGTCTGTTTCAGTCACTCTTGATACAATGGAAAGAGCTTTAGGAACTTCTATTATGAACTACTTCTTTAAGAAGGCTAAACATGCTGACGAAGACGACAGCAACAGACTGCGACTGTGGGCACAAACACAAAGCTGGAGAAAGACACTTTGTGGAAAGACTTGTAGAAATTAAATAAATATATCACCTATTGTAAGTGTTACTGGAAGTTCAGCATACAAATAAAATGCAAATTCGTATAATAATTCTTTAAGTATTTAAGTGGTGTTCCTTCCCTTCAGATTCAGGACTGCACCCCTGGTTCCTCATGAAACATAATTGTAAATTGGATATAGAATTACCCCTCAACTAAGTACCTACCATTACCCTCTATCAACGTCAGTTTTGCCTATTGTATATTATATTATTTCTGATTACATAATGGTAATAAAATAAATCTGGGGAACCCCCCCCCCCCCCAAATAAAAATGGTTGTAGGGTTGTTTTTGAATTAAAGAAAATACAGGAACTGAAATTATGTTTATAAGAATTGGGAAGTGACTATTAATACGTTTTAACAGTGAAGTCACTTGGAGACTCTTCTGGGAAATCCATGATGAATATATAGCACTGGGTATATCGGTTCATTGAGCTGGAGTTTCCACTTTCCTTGATCAATTTCTGGGGGAAAATGTCAGTGAGGAGGAAAAAGGAACATAATATCAATCTTTAACTTTACTCCATAAAATAAATCATGTCTTATCATTACATCACAGCTGATGGGGCCCATTGTACAGTATGAATGTGTGTGTGTGTGTATATATATATATATATATATATATAGTTCTGCACCAGACATATAACTCCCATGGTTAAATGAAATGTTACTTCAAAATTATATTACAAATAACTGAATGAAGTTGTAATCTCTTCAGCACAACAATATGTGGTCATAGCAGAAGATTATAATTTAGAGGAGTTGAATGCACAGAGATAGGGTGTCAATTCTGACCTCGGCATAAGAATACTTATGTGAAAAGCACAGCTAAAGCCAGGGAAGTTACAATGGTAAAACAGTCAATTGTTTCCTTTTCTCTCAACTTGCTTTTCATTTTTCTGTCTAAATCAATACGGCTAACACAAGATGGTCATAATGAATCCATTCATATCTGACTCACCCTGGAACACGATGGGTGTTTGTGATGATGGATTATATCTGTGTTGATCTGACGTCCGGCTTGTTCATTCCATTACACCACTCATACAAAATGAAATGGTTTTGCCCTTCTTGTGTATATTTCATTTGACTTACTAGCTTGTGTAGGAAGCATAATGCACTTTTGACTAAATATATTTTTGTAGGTCAGATTTTTAGCTGTGAATATGGCAGGCCATGGATGGTTACCCATTCTAAATGTATTATAGTGACAACTGTTTAATAATGAAGAGACAAAACTTGAATTATCTTATAGTAAGTATAGGTTGCCAATACTTTTGTCTGTGACTGTATTTGGTCTGCATTATTTTAGTATGTTTCATCAATTCACAACTTAAACCCTCTGGTTGTGTCCATTTCAATTGTCTTCTCAATGTAAAGTAAAAAGACTCCTGCCAAATTGTTTTTTTTTTAACCAGACTACAAAGTGTCTGTCTTCAGTTTAACTATGCTGTTTTACTCTAGACTTTGCTGTGTTTTCAATACCACAGCTTTTAAATAGTACAGTTGAGTCTATTCAGTTGATATACATATTAAATCAGGACCAAGCCTATAATTTCAATTACTTTTAAAGACAGAAATACATTTAAGAGACTCACATGCTCTGTGTGATATTGGTTATGCCAATGGCAGCTTTTTGATCAGCCACAGTTAGTTCAATTGAATAGATCTCATTATTTGTATCGGTAACGTTACACTGCTTGGAAAATCGTCTAGATTGGTGCTCATCAGGGGCTGTGAAACCAGACGTTAATCATGAGACACAAAACAAATCGACAGATATATTGAGGAGGTGTCTGTGTTTGGTAGTGCATTCCATTCATCTCCAGCTGCTGATGAAAAACGTTCTGTAAGAATTGTTTTGTTGGTCACTATTGTTTCTCACATGACTAAACCAGCACACAATTCAGCACAGCTTGCAGCCTGTCTAAAGAGGCCCCTAGATTTAAACCCCATGTTGACTGCACCAAATACCAGCAGGCCTCTGTGGAGAGTGGTCACTGGGTCAGCTGACTCACAGTAGCACGAAAAGTGTATACGTGGGGCCATGCTCCTCCTCCTATACACTTTACTTCAAAAATCACTACACTCATCAATTACCTAAATATATGAAATCAATAGCTCAAACCCTTTAGAAGCATTCAGCACTTTAATATAGTATACATATAGGAAATCAATGCAAGATTCATTGTGCACTTCACTTACATACAGTATACAGCATTTACAGTAAAACAGCAGGGTGGTACTCTTGGGGTTTTTTTTGGATGCTGTGCTTGATTTAAAGAGAATATAAAAGTCACCAGCAAATAACAATTAAAGAATCCTGCTTTCTTTATAAAAG